>NC_133335.1:21426865-21726865 GCF_042186555.1 Aquarana catesbeiana
AATACAAATGGATAATATAATGTATTCATATTTACAATAAAATATATATATGTATCTATATATAGATATATATATTTCTATTAATATTTTTCAAATATTACAACATTATATTCTTATAATTCTTATTCCTTCTCTCCATTCCTTTCTTTTACCTTACCCCCCCCTCTCTTGATCCCTCCCTCTTTCGTCGCCACTTACTCTCTCTATCCCTTTCTCTTCCATCCACCTTCCTTTCTCACCCCTGCTCCCCATCTCTTTGCTATTCCTTCCCCTCTCTCTAACCTCTCTTATTTTTTTCTCTCAATTCTTCTTTCTCCCTCTTCCCTTTCCACTTTTCTGTGTCTCTTCCTCTCTTTCCTTCTCCCTCCCACTCTTCTTTTTCTCTCACTCCCTCCCTCTTTACATGTCTCTCTTTTTTCTGTCTCTCTCCCTCCATCTCTTTTCCTCTTTTTTTTCTTTCCTCTCTTTCTTTCTCCCTCCTTCAACCCTCTCGTTCTTTCTCTCTCTCCTCCCTTCTCTCTCTCTCTCTCTCCTCCCTCTCCTCCCTTCTCTCTCTCCTCCCTTCTCTCTCTCTCTCTCTCTCTCCTTCCTTCTCTCTCTCTCTCTCTCTCTCTCTCTCTCTCTCTCTCTCTCTCTCCTTCCTTCTCTCTCTCTCTCTCCTTCCTTCTCTCTCTCTCTCCTTCCTTCTCTCTCTCTCTCCTTCCTTCCTTCTCTCTCTCTCTCCTTCCTTCCTTCTCTCTCTCTCTCCTTCCTTCCTTCTCTCTCTCTCTCCTTCCTTCCTTCTCTCTCTCTCTCCTTCCTTCCTTCTCTCTCTCTCCTTCCTTCCGTCTCACTCTCTCCTTCCTTCCTTCTCTCTCTCTCCTTCCTTCCGTCTCACTCTCTCCTTCCTTCCGTCTCACTCTCTCCTTCCTTCCTTCTCTCTCTCTCCTTCCTTCCTTCTCTCTCTCTCTCCTTCCTTCTCTCTCTCTCTCCTTCCTTCTCTCTCTCTCTCTCCTTCCTTCTCTCTCTCTGTCTCTCTCTCCTTCCTTCTCTCTCTCCTTCCTTCTCTCTCTCTCTCTCTCCTTCCTTCTCTCTCTCTCTCCTTCCTTCTCTCTCTCTCTCTCTCCTTCTCTCCTTCCTTCTCTCTCTCTCTCCCTCTTTCTCTCTCTCTCTCGTTCTTTCTCTCTCTCCGTCCCTCTCGTTCTTTCTCTCGCTTTCCGTCCCTCTCGTTCTTTCTCTCGCTTTCCGTCCCTCTCGTTCTTTCTCTCGCTTTCCGTCCCTCTCGTTCTTTCTCTCGCTTTCCGTCCCTCTCGTTCTTTCTCTCGCTTTCCGTCCCTCTCGTTCTTTCTCTCGCTTTCCGTCCCTCTCGTTCTTTCTCTCGCTTTCCGTCCCTCTCGTTCTTTCTCTCGCTTTCCGTCCCTCTCGTTCTTTCTCTCGCTTTCCGTCCCTCTCGTTCTTTCTCTCGCTTTCCGTCCCTCTCGTTCTTTCTCTCGCTTTCCGTCCCTCTCGTTCTTTCTCTCGCTTTCCGTCCCTCTCGTTCTTTCTCTCGCTTTCCGTCCCTCTCGTTCTTTCTCTCGCTTTCCGTCCCTCTTGTTCTTTCTCTAGCTTTCCGTCCCTCTCGTTCTTTTTCTCTCTCCCCATCTCTCTCATTCTTTCTTTCTCTCAATCCCTCTCGTTCTCTCTCTCTCAATCCCTCTCGTTCTCTCTCTCTCTCAATCCCTCTCGTTCTCTCTCTCTCTCTCAATCCCTCTAGTTCTCTCTCTCTCTCTCAATCCCTCTCGTTCTCTCTCTCTCTCAATCCCTCTCGTTCTCTCTCTCTCTCAATCCCTCTCGTTCTCTCTCTCTCAATCCCTCTCGTTCTCTCTCTCTCTCAATCCCTCTCGTTCTCTCTCTCTCTCAATCCCTCTCGTTCTCTCTCTCTCAATCCCTCTCGTTCTCTCGCTCTCCATCCCTCTTTTTCTCTCTCTCTCCATCCCTCTCGTTCTCTCTCTCTCCATCCCCCTCGTTCTCTCTCTCTCTCCATCTCTCTCCTCTCTCTCTTGTTCTCTCTCTCTTTCTATCCCTCTTGTTCTCTCTCTCTCTTTCTATCCCTCTTGTTCTCTCTCTCTATCGCTCTTGTTCTCTCTATCCCTCTTGTTCTTTTTCTCTCTCTCCATTCCTCTCGTTCTCTCTCTCAATCTCCCCCCCTTCAACTCTCTCTTTCTTTTCTTTCTGTCTCTCTCTCCCTCTAATCCTTTTTTGAGATGCCATTAGATACAAGGGACTTGAATCCAACCCTGAATCGTTCACACCCACTTCCTGTGCTGAGAGGAAGTTTCTCTTACTTTCTTCATAATAACAAAGCATCCTCTGGAACGAAGCAATTAATTATCCAAGATTAATTTTTCCTGGCTAAATGTTCTCCTCCCCTCCCTTTATAAAGGAACACTCAAGTGTTTCCGCCTCTCTATCAGTAGCCAACAATGAATGTTCATCTGATGCGAAGGCCCATGGTTTTGAAATGACCTTTCATATGAAATGGGTAGTGCATTGGCTTAGTGGTTAGCATCAGGGGTCAAGCCCTGGGGTAAAAAAAGTGTGGGAACTTACCCAAGATTCCCCTCACTGTGCCCATCAGCAACACAGCCTCACTGTGCCCATCAGCAACACAGCCTCACTGTGCCTATCAGCAACACAGCCTCACTGTGCCCATCAGCAACACAGCCTCACTGTGCCCATCAGCAACACAGCCTCACTGTGCCCATCAGCAACACAGCCTTACTGTGCCCATCATCAACGCAGACTCACCTGTGCCCATCAAATGCAGCCTCACTGTGCCCATCAAGGCAGCCTTACTGTGCCCGTCAAATGCAGACTCTGTGCCTGGATTATACAGAGCGTGGCTCTCCCGGACTTTGTTACGGTGGCCGGCCACCAAACATTGCAGTGTGTGAGGTACACAAGAGGAGAGAGGGGAGGATTCTGCACCTGAGCCACCCAGCATCGGCCCTCAGCACCGCTGCAGCCACAGAGCAAAGTGGCCCCAGAGCAGGCGGCTTAACGGGAAATATCCCGGTAGGCCAGTCTGGCCCTGCTGCTAATAGGAACGGCGTTCTTGCTGTGGAAAAAGTAAAGGAACGCCATTCCCATGCGTTCCTTTGGAGAAACCTTGGTTGAGAATGGTTGACCTAGTGAGTCACTGACAGCAAAGTCAGACTTCCTTTTAAGTATGCCTGTGCCTGGTCTGTAAGTCACTTGGTTTTGAAGCCAGGTTCTGAATGACCTCCTCAAAACCTGAACTTTCAATAACAAATTAGCAGTGGTACCTCTCATATGTCTACCCTCAGGAGTTTTACTTAAAGCATACCAAAATGTAATTATTTTTAGTGTTGGATGGAGTAAGGAAGGGGTAGAACCTCTGTCATTTGGGAAGGTTGATAAAATACCTAGTGACCTATTTCTTAAAAAAAAATTTGCGAGGAAAATTCTATGTGAAAAATCTTTAAAATGTATCAAACATGGTGCCCAGAGAGCTTAAAGTGAAGTTCCACCCCAAAAAAAAAAAAACTACATTGAAAATCCTAAAAAAAAATACAAAAAAAATTTGGATATTTTTTTTTTTTTTTAACTTACCTCTAAATGCCTGTTGCTAGGGGGTCCCTTGTAGTCTGCCTCTTCCAGTGCCTGGGCTGGTGACATCACTTCCCCCTCAGCACAGGAAGGGCTCAGCTCTGCTCCCTCTCTCCTGTCAATCATCTGGGACCCATTACAGGTCCCAGGTGACTGAGCGGCCAATCACGGCGCTGCTCGCGCATGCGCAGTGGGTGCCAGGCTGTGAAGCCACAGCCCGGCGTCCACAGTTGCAATGCCGGTGCCGCTGAATGGAGGGGGAGACGAGCGGGGCTTCGATCCCCCGCATCGCTGGACCCTGCTACAGGTAAGTGTCCAATTAAAAGTCAGCAGCTGCAGTATTTGTAGCTGCTGACTTTTAATTTTTTTTTTTTTTTTTTGACTGGACCTCTTCTTTAAAATCAGATACTGAATAGATACTTACGTGCACACATTCACATGAAATATTGAGGACTGTATCATGCATGCGTTGGTGACCACAATATGATGTTTGTAGGCAGCTTGTCCCATAGAAGTTGTTTCCTGGAGGCTTTAGGTCTCGGGGAGAGACTGAGAAAATCAATTAATGGAGGGTCAATTGGAGAATGCCCCTTACATTGGCAGTCAGTGGGAAGAATGCTCCTTGCATTGGTGGTCAGTGTAAAGAATGTCCCTTACATTGGTGGTCAGTGGGAAGAATGTCCCTTACATTGGTGGTCAGTGGGAAGAATGTCCCTTACATTGGTGGTCAGTGGGAAGAATGTCCCTTACATTGGTGGTCAGTGGGAAGAATGTCCCTTACATTGATGGTCATTGGGAAAAATGTCTCTTACATTGGAGGTCAGTGGGAAGAATGCTCCTTGCATTGGTGGTCAGTGAGAAGAATATCCTTTACATTGGTGGTCAGTGGGAAGAATGCCTCTTATATAGATGGCTAATTGATCATTGGTGTTATACAGTTGGCTTTGCCAAGTGGTGTTGGCCTTGGAACTATGCAGGCACCATCAAATGAGAGGTCAATCAACCATAGTTTAAGATACCCCTAACAACCTCTGGAGAAACCCTGGTTGAGAATGGCTGACCTAGTGAGTCACTGACACGTACATAGACAGCAAAGCCTGACTTCCCTTTAGGTATGCCAGTTCCTGGTCTGTGAGTTGGTTTTAAAAGCCGGATCAGAATGACGTCCTCGAAATGTAAACTTTCAATAACAAATCAGAAGTGGTACCTCCCATATGTCCACCTCTCACAAGTTTTATTTAAAGTGTACAAAAATGTTTTTTTAATCGTTAAGGAAGGGTTAGAACCCCTGTCATTTCTTTTTAAATGGCTGTATGTGTCCCCAGTGAGTAGATCCACCCTCTCTGTTTGTCCTGGAAGCTGTTGTCACCAGGACTAAAACTTGGAGAAAATCCCAAATGTGGATAAGCTTTGAAGACCCCAATTTTCTAGCTTCAGTTGGGGAGTGTAGGGCGTACCAGGAATGCAGATAAAAGTTCTTGACATTAGTTGTAGACGTCTTGCACTAACCTGGCAAGTGCTTGTAAGAAATAATTATTTCCAAAACCACCGTGCTGGTATTAAAGGGTTGTAAACCCTCGAGGTTTTTCACCATAGTGCATTAAGGTGAAAAACCTTCAGTAGTGCAGCAGTCCCCCCCCCCCACCCCCCCCCCCCTTTTACCTACCTGAACCAATCGTTCCAGCCACAGGGACGAGCACAGGAGCTTCAGCTGCTGTCTCGGGTTCTCATTGGATAGATTTATAGCAGCAGGAGCCAATGGCTCCTGCTGCTGTCAATCAAATTCAGTGACACGGGGGTGGGGCTGAGTCCTGCTGTCTGCGTCAATTGACGCAGCAGCAGGACTCGGGCGCATGCCCGCACGAGTGCCCCTATGGGCAGAAGAGGAGGATCAGGCCTGCTCTGTGCAAAACCCTTAAGTATAGGCATGTTTTGTTATTAAAAAAAAAACTTTACAACCCCTTTAACCCACTCATTACACTACACTACACTCATCTTGCCTATATCGAGACCACTTAGCAGCTCTTGTCTTCCTGTAATGAATGTCAAATGGTACCTTACCATGTGGCACAATATCTTTGTATGATTATGGTCTGCACACCATAATCTGTATGTAACCATTTTTGTTAACTTCTTCATATGCCGTCTACCACGCCGTGTCTTGGTGGCCTGTGTTTTCTTTCCTTTTTTGACAATTCAATAAAAATCTATTGTGAAAACAGGGTCACGTATAACTTTCTCTGTACTATGGTGTTCAAAATGAATGTCCTGCTTTAACCTCCCTGGCGGTATGATTTTGTCAGATTTTTGATGCTGAAAGCGGTACAATTGTTTCGCATGGAAATTTGGCGTTTTATATTGTAGGCCTGTAATTCTTAGGAATAACTCACTTAAAACGGTAGTAAACCCGCTTTACTTTTTTTTTTTTTTCCCCTACACCTGTAAGGGAAAAGGCATAATGAGCTAGTATGCACCGCATACTAGCTCATTATGAGATACTTACCTTGAAACGAGGCGCCGGCAACTCACCCGGTCCACGCCAAGGGAGCTGACATTTCCCCTCGACGTGTCTTCCGGGTATTGCGGCTCCGACGCTGTGAGTGGCCGGAGCCGCAATGTCACTCCCGCGCGTGCGTGCGGGAGACTTCTTTCCGGCAAGGTCTGGCATCTGCCGGGCTTTCAGCCGAGAATCCCCTGTGTGCATGCGCCACTGCAGTCAGCGGCTCATTGCAAGGGGAATATCTCCTTTTTTTTACCTACAGGTAAGCCTTATTATAGGCTTACCTGTAGGCAAAAGTTTAAAAAATTAAGAGTCTAGTAGACATCTCAGTTATGGTAATGTTTGAAACACAAAATCATAAATTGTAATATAAATAACTATAAATAAATATCAAAAATAATAAGAATAAAATTATTCAATAATGAAATCAACTCAAAAACACTGAATTGGCTCCCACTGCTGTCAATCAAATCCAGTGACTGGGGGGCGGAGCCGAGCCCAGCTGTTTGTATGAATGGGTGGGACTCAGGAGCGAGTCAGCACGGGTGCCCCCAGGGAAATCGGCTTTCCGTGGGGGGCACCCGATGAAGAGGAGGGGCCTGGAGCGCTGGAGGGGCACCCCACAAAAAGAGGATCGGGGCTGCTTTGTGCACAAAATGATTGCACAGAGCAGGTAATCATAGGCATGTTTGTTATTTTTATAAAAAAAAAAACAACCACAAGAGTTTTCACCCCCTTTAAAGCATAGTCTACTTTTTGCAAAAATGCAATAACTTCACCCATATTAATAAAGTACAAAATGTGCATTTATTCAATTTTTGCTTTCAGGGCTGCAGAGTTTGCAACAGTGGTGCATTGCAGAGGCTCCTGCACCTGAATATGGGTGTAGCATGAGCATGGGGGGTTATTTACTAAAACTGATGAGTGCAAAATCTGGTGCACCTCTGCATAGAAACCAATCAGCTTCCAGGTTGTATTGCTTAATTGAACAAGCTGATGTTAGAAGCTGATTGGCTACCATGCACAGCTGCACCAGATTCTGAGTGCTCCAGTTTTAGTAAATCTCTCCCATAGTATAAAGGGTGTACTATGCCTTTAAGGCAGGACACCTTAAAGTGATTGAAAAGGCTTGTTTTTTTTTTTTTTTTCAAATAACAAACATGTTATACCTACCTGCTCTGTGGAAGGGTTTTGCACATTGCGGCCCCGATCCTCCTTTTCTGGGGTTTCCTCATCGAGTGCCCCCACAGAGAGCCGCTTTCCATGGGGGCACTCATGTGGGCATGCTCCCAAGTCCTGCTGCTGCGTCTATTGATACAGACAGCAGGACTCGGCCCCGCCCCCTGGCTCCCAGGGGCCGGGTGAAAACCCCTGAGACTTTTACAACTCCTTTAACACAGGAAAACAAGTTGCACTTACAAGGGTGACTCAGCAGCTCAGCTTTCCCAGTACACCCCCCCCACCCCCAGCGGTGATTTTTCTTACCCTGCTCCAGCTTTCCAGAGCCCCCGCTCTGTGTTTACATTAGAGATTAGAAGGCTGGAGAGCTGCCATGTCACTGCTGGGAGGATGGGAACTTAGTTCATTTTGAGGATTAATTCCTCCACAGAGCGTGCAGCTATAGAGGTCAGTGAAGGCTTGTTTTGAATTTCATTCACTGCTTGGCATGAATATACAGTGATACCTCGGTTTGCGAGTAACGTAGTATACAAGCATTTCGCAAGACGAGCTATGTTTTTTTTTAAATCCTGATTTGATTTGCGAGCGCTGGCAGGACTCAAGCTGCTGGTGTATATATTACCGTATGTGGCCAGAGGTCGGGGAACCGCTGGTGGCTCCCAGCGCTTCCTGGAGAACTCGGAGACACTCCTAGCTGGGTGGGACGGGCGTACCGTGCGTCAGAGCACCCAAAAGTGTCAACAGTTCTCGAGTGTCTCAGAGTTCTCCAGGAAGCACTGGGAGCCACCAGCACCTCCACACTTCTGGCCACATACAGTACTGCATACACCAGCGCCCCCACACACTCTGGCCACATACAGTACTTCATACACCAGCGCCCCCGCACCTCTGGCCACATACAGTACTTCATATACCAGCGCCCCCGCACCTCTGGCCACATACAGTACTTCATACACAGCACCCCCGCACGTCTGGCAACATACAGTACTTCATACACCCGCACCTCTGGCCACATACAGTACTTCATACACCAGCACTCCCACACCTCTGGCCACATACAGTACTTCATACACAGCACCCCCACACCTCTGGCCACATACAGTACTTCATACACCAGCACTCCCACACCTCTGGCCACATACAGTACTTCATACACCAGCACCCCCACACCTCTGGCCACATACAGTACTTCATACACCAGCACCCCCGCACGTCTGGCAACATACAGTACTTCATACACCCGCACCTCTGGCCACATACAGTACTTCATACACAGCACTCCCACACCTCTGGCCACATACAGTACTGCATACACCAGCACTCCCACACCTCTGGCCACATACAGTACTTCATACACCAGCGCCCCCCACCCCTCTGGCCACATACAGTACTGCATACACCCAGTGCCCCCGCACCTCTGGCCACATACAGTACTGCATACACAGTGCCCCCGCACCTCTGGCCACATACAGTACTTCATACACCAGCGCCCCCGCACGTCTGGCCACATACAGTACTTCATACACCAGCACCCCCGCACCTCTGGCCACATACAGTACTTCATACACCAGCGCCCCCGCACCTCTGGCCACATACAGTATTGCATACACCAGCACCCCCCGCACCTCTGGCCACATACAGTATTGCATACACCAGCCCCCCCCGCACCCCTAGCCATATACATTACTGTATACACCAGCGGTGGTTGTGGAATTAATCATCTGAGTTTCCATTACTTCTTATGGGAAACTCCCTTTGATATACGAGTGCTTTGGATTACACCAATGGTATTACTGTATAAATACTTGAATTCCATTGTCATTATACCTGTGTAGCAGAAAGGTAAAGTGATTGTAAAGGCTTGTTTTATTATTTTTTTTAAATAACAAACATATACTTACCTCCACTGTGCAGCTCGTTTTGCACAAAGTGGCCCCGATCGTCCATTTCTGGGGTCCCCCGGAAGCTCTCGCGGCTCCTCCCTGCATCAGATAACCCCCTAGGAGAAGCGCTCTCCAAGGGGGTTACCTTGCAGGCGTGCTCCCGAATCCAGCATTTGCGTCATAGACACGAATGCCATACTCGGCCCCGCCCCCTGCGTCATTGGACTTGATTGACAGCAGCGGGAGCCAATAACTGCCGATGCTATCAATCTATCCAACTCAAGAGCCGGGACCCCGTGCAGAGAGAGACAGCGCGTCCCCGCCAAAGGAAATACGGGGCTCAGGTAAGTAAAACTGGGGCTGGTCACTGCCAGGTGTTTTTTCACCTTAATGCATAGGGCCCTTTAAATGGTGTCAAGGGGCTATGATAATTCCTAACGATTTTGAAAGTGTGAGTAATGTTTTAAGATACTTTAACATTTTTAGGACGCATCTCTTACATTCAGCTCCTATCCCCCTGCTGCTGTGCTCAGCTCCTCTCCCCCTGCTGTCACAAAACAGCTGCTTCTGTTAAAATTTACACTTGCAGATATTCTGTATGTGTCATTGAGTTATTGGTGTATTGCTATACATTGTATTTACCATTTAATTCATATGTAGATCAAAGGTGTGATCTTTCATCTGCATGTGACAGTTAAAGCCCGACTTTGAAATTTGACATCCTCACACTGAGAGAGTTAAAGTGTTTGTGAACCCATATTTGTAAGACTATGCCAGCCCCTCTATTAGAGGCTGGCATAGCACACTATGTAAGTGGTTTTAAAAACGAGTGTTCTAAATACCGGTTCAGAGCTGTCTTCAGCCGGTCACATGACTCGCGGCCGCTTTTCAGCTCCGATGGATGTCTTCCACAGGAGGAGCCGTGATCTCCCTCTGACGTCAGCTGGGAGATCACGTGGCCAGGGGCGGACTGATAACTCATGGGGCCCCCGGGCAATAGGAGATTATGGGGCCCCGGGCAATCAGAAATTATGGGGCCACACAGTATACACACACACACACAGTATACAATCACACAGTATACACGTACATGTACACACAGTATACACAGACAGATGTAAAAAAAAACACATTTATACATACTGTCCCTAGTTTTACTGAGACTGGCAACCCTGATGGGGCCCCTAGTGGCCCAGGGCCCTCGGGCGTGCCCGAGTGGCTCAATGGTCAGTCCGCCCCTGCACGTGGCCACTCGTCTCCTTCCGCAGAAGCTCTGTATCTTAGCTGTAAAGCGGCCGCGAGTCATGTGACAGCCTGAAGACAGCTCAAAATCGGTATTTAGAACACTCGTTTTTTTCTTAAAACCACTTACATAGTGTGCTATGCCAGCCTCTAATAGAGGGGCTGGCAGTGACAATTTGAGTTTTGTTTTCTTAAGAATAGCAGGGTGGAGTCAGACACACAAGGGGAGGGGAGAGAGGAGAGCAGAGGGGACAGCAGCGAATGGGACGCGATCACACCATGGTGGTCAGGGTGGAGTAGCCCTGATTTTTGTGGTCAGTACAGAGAGGGCATACAGGAAGTGGCAGGTTCAGGGAGTTTATTTTTACAGTTTAGAGGGGGGCAGATTACACAGCACAAGCACTCTGCTGTGTAATCTGCTTTAACCACTTACCCACTGGGCACTTAAACCCCCTTCCTAACCAGACCAATTTTCAGCTTTCGGTGCTCTCACACTCTTTGAATGACAATTACTCAGTCATACAACACTGTACCCATTTGAAATGTTTGTCCTTTTTTTCACACAAATAGAGCTTTCTTTTGGTGGTATTTAATCACTGCTGTGTTTTTTATTTTTTGTGCTATAAATCAAAACAGACTGAAAATTCTGTAAAAGAAAAAAAAAATTCTTTGTTTCTGTTAAAATTTATTGCAGAGTATTGGCGAGTATTGGCAGAGTATTGGCAAGTATTGGCATAGTATTGCAGAGTATTGGCAGAGTATTGGCGAGTATTGCCATAGTATTGCCAAAGTATTGCAGAGTATTGCCATAGTATTGCCATAGTATTGCCAAAGTATTGCAGAGTATTGCCATAGTATTGCCATAGTATTGCCATAGTATTGCAGAGTATTGCCACAGAGTATTGCCATGGTATGGGCACTGAGCAGCGCTGTGGGCTGGATCTGTAGTGCCCACAGCGCTGCAAGCTATCTCTCCCTCTCTCCTCTCACACTGTACCGATCGGTACAGAGAGGGGAGGGAGGAGCCGTGTCTTGTCGAATACAGTCCCCTATCCAGAAGTGTCCGCCCTGTACTGTGCAGGTGCAGTACGGAGGACAAACGAGACGCCAAAAGTCTCCGAAGTTCAACAGCTGATCGTCAGCTGTATACGGCGCCTGCGCATTTATTCTTACCCTATGTCCAGGATCATTCCCTACTATCCAAGTGGACATAGAGTTAGAATAAATAGTTGCCGAGCGCAGCGAGGCCGTGCCCGAAAGCGTGGCGAGCCCGCGAGGGGCCCTCTTACACTGCCATCGCTAACAGGTGCCCGAGCGCCGTGTACAGCTGATGGTCAGCTGATCAACTTCGGACATTTTCGGCATCTCCTGCTGCTCGCGCAGTACGGGGCGGACACTATCTGATAGGAGGACACTATATGTCAGAACACCGGCATCATAACATGAGGCCAGTTTGTTTACAAGTGATGCTCCGTCATTTGACTGAGCGATCATGTAGGTAAACGGCTGCTATCAGCGGCAATATACTGTGATCCATGATGCGCCAGGGGTCCCCGGACCCGGCGGTCACGGATGTTCCCGGATGCGCGCCATTCTGTGAGGACGTCCATGGAAGCCCACCCAGAATAAGCCGACCGCGCTGTCGCCGTCTTTCGGCTATGGCCGGTCGGCATGTGGTTAACGACCTGTATTTTTTGGGGGGTTAACAAACACTTTAAAGCGTTTTTTTTTTTTTTTTTTAAAGGTAAATTTTATTGAAATTCGCAGGTTTTTACATCTTTATGTCACAATTTACTTTACAGTTCAATTGCTTATATTACAAAATGCAGTAAACTGGAAACATTCGTCTATATCCAATATTTGTCAGCCTCACAAATAATAATGCATTTTTATTAAATAAAAAGAACAAAAAAAAAAAAAAAAAAAAAACATTGCTCATATGTATCATTGTACTATTTCTTTGGTTGGTCCCTTACATTTCCAACAGCTCTGTGTGCTTTATTATTAAATCTTTAGCATAGGTTGGTTCATGCCACCCTACTATCCCACCTTCACATACACATTTTTTTTTTAACCAAGAAACTTTTATACATCAATTTCTCCTGATATATTTGTGATCCATTTCCCCAAATTTTATTGAACTTTTTATTACTTCCTCTAGCCTGGTAAGTGAGTTTATACATTGGAAGGGCACTGCTAACTAATTTCAACCAGTCCTCTAGGGAGGGAGGGTTCTGCTCCCCTCCACTTGAGGGCCAGAGCCTTCTTGGCATAACAAAATAATATGCGCAGAAGGGTTTTTCTGTGATGCGGATAGATCCTCCATCTCCAGGTCTCCAAGAAGACACCTGGCCGGAGAATATATATTAGGGAGGTTCAGCTTTTCCTCCATATATGCGAGGATCTTCCCCAGTAAACCATGATCTGGGGGCATTGCCACACCATATGGAAGAAATCTCCCTCCTCCGCTTTGCAACGGGGGCACTCCGGGGAATCCCTCCCTCCCATTCTGTGCAGTCTTTTTGGGGTGTAATACATCCTATGTAGGTAATTGAATTTGAAGCATTTTGTCTTTAGCCGCGATCATTGATGACACCGTAGTGTCCAGTACCTCCTGCCATGTCTCCTCTGTAAGGGATGGAATATCTGCTTTCCACTGTATAGCTACCCTGGTCCAACCTGAAAGAAGAAGATGCAGCAGGGCTGAGTAGTATTTGGAGATCAATTTTGTATGATCAGCTTCAGCAATGAGTTTTTCCAGTGCTGATGGGGAGAGATTTACCTCAACTCCACCATATTGCGCCCTAACGGCATGTCTCAACTGTAGATATCTGAAAAAAAAGGTATTAGGTATGTCATATTCCGTCTTCAAATCTATAAAGGATCTAAAGATTCCAGTCCTAAACAGTTGACGTGCATATTTATCCCGTAGATGGCCCAACATGCTCCATCCGGAATCTTGGCTATTTCTGAGAGCTGCGGGTTATGCCACAGCGGCGCATTAGGAGATTCTGCTAAGCTAGATCCTCCTAATAACTTATTACATATATGAAATATTTTATATGAGAGTTTCAAAAAATAGATCCCTTGTTTGGATATGGCCCATTTCTAAATAGGACATTGATTAGTGCCTCGTACGAGTGAAACCTGGGCTGCCTGAGTGGCCACGATGCTATGTTCAACCGTGGAAGTGCCACCAATGCACATGTGTTAATTGGGCAGCTAGGTAATAATATCTGAGGTTCGGAAAAGCAGTCCGCCTGACCTTATGGGTAAGTGAAGTGTTTCCATAGATATTCTGGCAGGTTTAGGTCCCATAGAAAAGTGACTAATGTTTTATTTATTTCTATAAACCATTTCTTAGGAATATATACCGGTGCATGCCAAAGTAGGTACAGAAACCTGGGCAGGTAAATCATTTTAAATATGTTGATTCGCCCAAGAGGCTTAGGGGTAATTTAGCCCAGGTCTGTGCACCTTCCTTCAGACACTTCCATACCGGCACCAAGTTAATCGACACATACGATTTTATCGGTAACTGTATCTCGACTCCCAGGTATCGAAACCTGGAGACCACAGCCAGTGATATCCCCTGGAGGAGCTTCGGGACATATGCAGAGTCAAAGGGAAACATTACGGATTTACTCCAGTTCACTTTGAACCCGGAGTATCTTCCAAAGTCGATATTCTATCTAGTGCTATGGGTAGTGACCCCTCAACCTCCTCTAAATATAAAAGCATATCATCTGCAAATAATGATGTTTTTTCTTCCCATTCGTTGATTTTGCAGCCTTTGATCTGTTTATCTGCCCTCAGCAGTGCCGCCAATGGCTCTATTGCCAGGGCAAACAGGCAGGGGCGACAAAGGGCACCCCTGCCGTGTGCCCCTAGCTATGTTGAAGGCTCCCGTGATAGAGTTGTTAACCCTCAATCTAGCCCTAGGCTCCGCATATAGGAGCCTGACCCATTTCACAAATCTTGGGCCGAAACCCAACCGCTCAAGGACCGCTATGAGGTACGGCCATTCTATCGAATCAAACGCCTTATGGGTGTCTAGTGACACCACCACCCGAGTGTCGGGAGTAGGGCCTTTTGATTGCAGTATGGTATAAGGCGTCTCAAATTTATGGCAGTTGACTCTCAGGAATGAATCCTGTCTGATCAGGATGAATAATAGATGCTATCACTTTATTCAAACGTTTCGCTAGAATTTTAGCTAGAATTTTTGCGTCGACATTAATAAGGGATATAGGCCGATATGATTCGCATAAATTATGGTCCTTGTGCGGCCTGGGAATCAAGCACTATCAGTGCTTCTCTCAATGATTCTGGTAAAATACCTCTATCAAACGCATCTTCATACATCTCAACCAGCTTAGGGGCCAAAGTCTCCGCATATGCTCCATACCACTCGACTGGGAAACCATCCAGTCCAGGGGTCTTGTTAGGTTTCAGGACTTTATAGCTAACAATACTTCATCTATTGTAAGTTGATCATCCAGTTCTTCTGCTACCTCCCTTGTGGAGCTCTGTCAGGGTATTGGGGCTAGATATGTCCGAACCTCCTCCAACCCATAGTCTACCCTCGACTCGTAAAGATTTTTGTAGAATGACAAAAATGCATCTGCGACATCATCATGCGATGTACAGATTTTACCATCTGTGTCACATATTCTTGGGATAGAGGTTTGAGCTTGCTGAGAGTGCGCCAAGTATGCCATTAGTCTGCTGTTTTTATCTCCAAATTCAAAGATCCTCTGACTTTGGTAAAGTAGTTTTTTCTGAGTTTTTTCTATCATCAGCAATCTAGGTTTCTCATGTTCTCCCTCCATATCCTATAGGCGTCTGAGTTGGGATTTTTAATGTATTCTACTTCAGATTCAGTGGCCCTTCTGTTCCGCCTCTCTGACCTTCCAACCTTTATCTGACTGCAGTTGTTTGACTACACCTGATATGGATCCCGGAGTGTGGCTTTGAATGCATCCCACGTGACCCCAATCGGAACCTCATTCCTGTTTTCTAACCAGAAATTATTAATAGATGTCGGCAGTAGACCTCTCGAAGCACTCCTCATCAAGCCACAAGGGGGCTAACCTCCACACCACATAGCCCCTTGGCTTCTCCATATCTATGGATAGAAGCATGGGTGAGTGATCCGAGATGGCCCTCGGCAGATATTGAACATCCAGCACCCTTGGTAATAGGTCCCTGGACACAAAGCACAAATCTATCCTTGAAAGTGTATTAAAGGTGGGGGAGAAACATGAGTACTCTTTATCATCAGGGTGTTCCACCTCCATGCTTCTACTAAGTCATATGGTCTTACACAGGCCTCTAATGGTGAGCCTCCTACCGGAGCCATCTTGAATCTATCCTTTTCCGTGGATAACACAGCATTTAAATCTCAGCCAAAATTATTGGACCTTCCGCCATTTGTATTACCTCAGCCATCATTCCCTCCCACACCTTAATTGTAAATGGGGGTGGTATATATACCGCCACTAAGGTATAAGGTTGGTTATTAATAATTATAGCGAGCGCCACATATCTACCATAGGATCCGATTAACCGTTTTGACTGTGTAAAGAAGGGACTTGGCCAGTAGCACAGAAACCCCTCTGGCGTAACTGGAGTAGGTAGAGTGAAATGCTCTTCCCACATAAGCCCTATGAAGGGCTAGCGTCTTGGACCCCACTAAATGTGATTCTTGGAGGAATATAATATGTGGCCTTCGCTTTAGGATGGTATTTAAATACTAGAGCTCTCTTAATTTTAGAGTTGAGACCCCTCACATTCACGAGAGGATATTAAGGGACTGCGTCATCGTAAGAACAAGGCATAATAACATCAAAATTTGTTTGTGGAGCAGTATTAACCCATCAGGTCCACCCCCTCGGGGGTGTTTAACACCTTATCCTTTACATTTTTCTTCATAGAGTAATATGTAGGTATATACTTCTTATCTATGAGTGCCAGTAAGTGATACCATAAACTTAAGTACAGATATAGATTTTTTTTGTTTCCCCCTCCTGATACCCTTCTTTCCATTGCCTGAGCGACATTAAATATGTAAGGTACCCTGCAGCAACATAAACAACGGCAGAACCAAAATAAAAAAAGGTGAACAAAAAGAGCGAAGTCCATTCTTGCGAACACTGCACCTGGTCCAAACCATGCTTCACATTGCCTAAGCAGCAGTGTTTCCGCAAGATGCCCTGTAGTTTCATAAAAAAACACCAGAACCAGAACGAAGAGAAAAAAAAAAAACCATAATAGAAAAAAAACACCTTTGCGATCAACATAATTGATCCGAACTCCCTGTCCCCCCACCCTGCTTGTAGCCCCTAACTTCCCACAGACTTTTACCCCTAACATTAACTCCAAGAAAATTGTTTCCTAAAGGGGGGGTATTCTTCCTGTACCAGCCGGTCAGGAAGCTTTAGGAATAGGTATGCGTAGGTTCACAGAGCTTGACCCCTAAACCGCGTTATTTGTAGAAAACATATTAATGTTCCTGTCTGGTTGAATGTTCACAGAATCTTGTAAGCTGGCATCCATCCGGTATAATGATCGTTGGTAATATCGTACAGATTGTAGCACAACAGGATTCTGTTTATCGCTTCTTCCCAAGATATCTCCCATGTGTCTTTTGCTGATAGTTCTAGCCGACTAGATCATCACATCTTTACCCCTGTCCCAGGGATTCCAGCCATCTATTCGCCTCCTTAGGTGACATAAAGAATTGTGTCTGTTCCTTGTGAACCACCCGGAGTTTAGCTGGGTAAATCATACTGTATGGTAAGCTGCGTTCTCTCAGGCGATGGTAAGCTGCGTTCTCTCAGGCGCTGTTTCACACTTTGAAATGCTGCCCTTTGTTTCTGTGTGGCTGCAGAAAAATCTGGGAAAATGGAGATTCTGTTATTGTTATGCATTAGCTCAGGATGGTTTCCTTGTCCCTGAAGTACAGAAAGCGTGCCAACATAGGTCTAGGATACCTCCCAGGGACTGGGGCTCTCAATGGGATCCTGTGTGCACGTTCTATAGCGAACAAGTGGGAGAAATTCTCTGCCCCAAATACCTGTTTAAGCCAAGACAGCAGGAATTCCTCCGGGTTTTTCCCTTCTGTGCCTTCCGGGAATCCCAGGAACCGAAGGTTGTTCCTTCTCAGCCTGTCCTCAATGTCTCCTAGTTTGGCTTCCTGGGACTTGTTGTCCGCCGACAGATCTCTGACTTGTATCAGTAGGGGGTTAAGATCATCCTCCACTGCACTGATCCTGTGTTCTGTTTGAGTGACTCTCTGCCGTACCTTCTGCACATCATCTTTGAGCAGTGCAAAGTCCACTCTGATAGTTTCAATTTGTGTGGATAAAGCTGCATGGCAGCTCTTAATGGTGTCCATAATTTGTAACAGCGTCGGTTCACCACCCTGAGTGCCGGAGCCGCTCTCCTCAGATTCCGATTCTGGAGAGGGCAGGGGACGAGCCAGCGGGTCTGTCGGATCCAGCCAGTCACTATCCCCCTCGGTCCACTCACGATCTGGCTGAGCTGCTGTACTAGGCCGCGCTTTCCCCCGCCGGGCGCCATCTTGGGAATCCTCATGTGCATATTTCGCCAGCTTCTCTGCGGGCGTCGGTTCCACACTCGGCCCGTATTTCACCATCTCTGGGTGCCTGAGGCTATCCGTTATCCTTTCCGGTTATTTTGGGGTGGAATGATACAACCTACAGGTCGTCAGGATTCGTCAGGATGATAACGCGGTCGGAGCTCTGGAGAAAAGCTTCCTCACATACCGGAAGTCAGACACGCCCCCCTTTAAAGCGGTTTTATACTCCACTTGGACATTTTTACCTACAGGTAAGCCTATAATAAGGCTTACCTGTAGGTAAAATGAATATCTCCTAAACCTACACGGTTTAGGAGATATTCACCCTGCATGCAGCCACAGACATCAGCGGCGCATGCGCAATGAAGGTCCGGCATTTCGTGCCTGAACTTGCCAGAACGGGGGACTCCCGTGCGCATGCGCGGGAGTGACATCTTTATGGCTCCGGCCACTCACAGCTCCGGAGCCCGCGACCCAGAAGAAACAGCGAGGATGTCAACCCCCTCACCCCCTCAGCGCTTCATTCTAAGGTAAGTACTTTATAATGTGCTAGTATGCGATGCATACTAGCACATTATGCCTTTGTGTTGCAGTGTTTTTTTTTTTTCTTCAGTGGTTTACTACTGCTTTAACTGCTTGTTCAGTGGAGTGTGAAAGCAACCTGATCCTTCACTCCCCTGGCTGATTTGGCTTTCCCTTGGCATCATCATGTCTAATGCACGACTATAATTTCCATATCGGTCTTGATGGCATCTGGAGCATGGGGGAGAAGATGCTGCAGGGATCGGTCTATCATTGTGGAGGATTGAGTAAGTAGATCTTTTCTATGTCCCCTAGACCTAAACAAGCAATTAACCCCTACAGTGCAGCCCCATTGCAAAGAATCATTTTAAGTTTCCCAGAGTTGGGCTTTAACAAAACCTTGCAAGCATAAAAAAAAAAAAAATGTGTTCCTAATTAACCTCTTTTAAAGTGTTAATAAAGGTAATTTTTTTTAAATTAAAATAATAAACATGCTGTACTCACCTGCTCTGTGCAGTGGTTTTCCCCCGAGCGGCCCTGAACCTCCTCTTCTGGGATTCCCTGCCCGCGATCTTGGCGCCCTAGACGCACACAGCAGGGCTTAGCCCCGCTTCCCCTTAACTACATTTGAGCCAATGGCTCTACCTGGTACGTGATCTGACACTTCCAGGTCTGGTGGGGCGCGCCGCCGGCAACCCGCTCCCACGTTGATGGGACCCAATCAGCAGGTTCGGCAGACGTGATGTCCGCCGGGACCCACTGATCGTTCAGAAGAAAAGCAGAACAGCGTCTGCCTATGTAAACAAGGCAGATCGCCGTTGTGAGAAGGGAATGTGCTGATCCTGTGTTCCTGCTAAGCAGGAACACATATCTTTACTCTCCCCCAGTCAAAGCACACACCCCCCCCTCACAGTTAGTAATCACTCCCAGGAAACACATTTAACCCTTTGATCGCCCCTGATGTTAACCCTTTCTTTGCCAGTGCCATTAGTAATGCCCCGTACACACGGTCGGACTTTGTTCGGACATTCCGACAACAAAATCCTAGGATTGGCTCTAACTTGTCTTGCATACACACGGTCACACAAAGTTGTCGGAAAATCCGATCATTCTGAACGCGGTGACGTAAAACACGTACGTCGGGACTATAAACGGGGCAGTGGCCAATAGCTTTCGTCTCTTTATTTATTCTGAGCATGCGTGGCACTTTGTCCGTCGGATTTGTGTACACACGATCGGAATTTCCGACAACGGATTTTGTTGTCGGAAAATTTTATAGCCTGCTCTCAATCTTTGTGTGTCGGAAAATCCGATGGAAAATGTGTGATGGAGCCTACACACGGTCGGAATTTCCGACAACAAGGTCCTATCACACATTTTCCGTCGGAAAATCCGACCGTGTGTACGGGGCATTACAGTGCATATTTTTTAGCACTGATTACTGTATTAGTGTTACCGGTCCCCAAAAAGTGTCAGTTAGGTGTCCGATTGGTCCGCCACAATATCGCAGTCCCACTATAAGTCGCTGATCGCCGCCATTACAAGTAAGAAATAAATAAAAATATACCATAGTTTGTAGATGCTGTAACTTTTGTGAAAACCAATCAATATAGTATTGGGATTTTTTTTCAAAAAACATGTAGCAGAATACATATTATCCTAAACTGATGAAGAAATTAGATTTTTTACATTATGGTAAAAAAAAAAAAGTTTGGACTTTAGAACCACTTTCACCCTTAGTTAACACCAGCTTAGTTATCAGCCCGATGTAGCACCCTGATGTTTAGGCAGGGTTGCTCTTAAATTTATTTGCCAAGTGATAGTTGCCTTGGCTAATTGTTAGGAGGTCAATTGATTTTGCCCAAATTTTGGAGTTGCTGCACTTCTCTCTTCTGTCACTAGATGGCCGGGTATCTGGTGACATTAGACAAGACAAGGGCATTGCAAGGACAGATTGGGAATGAATGGGGTATCTCAGCCAATGGGCAAGGATTTTCTTGGGTCCCTTGGCCTGCTGGGAGAGCCTATTTATTTGGGTGGAGTCAGGTGATCGGGGTTCTGTGCCACCTGGACGGCTGTCTGGGTAGACGCGTGTTGTATTGCCCCGGGCTGCTAGGCCAGAAACGTAAGACCTATCCCGGGGACATCTGGCTGCCAGGCTGTCTGAAGGCCTATTCAGAAGCAAGAAGTAGCACAGGGTTGGGACTGCGGGCTCGTAGTCCAACCAGAAGTGACGGTTCTGCCGGCCGGAGAACCTGTCATGGTCGGAGGTAGAAGGGAAGCTGTCGCCACAAAGGGACCGTGTACCTTGTTACCAGGGACCACCGTGATCAGCTGAAGCAAGTACCAGAGCAGTCTTCTCACCAACCGGGGACGGTGATGAATTGGGAAAACTTCAGCAAGTGCCAACCCAGGAACCCAGCCAGCGGAGGTAACGCTTGCAGAGCAGTCTTGTGTGCCAAGCCAGGGACCGAGCAGGCCAGTGGAGGTGACGCTTGAAAAGTATCTGGAGTGCCAAGCTAGAGACCCAGCAGGGACGTGACGCTTGAGGAAGATACTCAGTGAGTAGACTGGAAGAGCTCAGGGGATCAGGAAGTCTAGTGAAAGACTGGGAGCTCAGTGGAATTAATTTCTACAATAGGAGATTGTCGAAGAAGTCAAAGAGTTCATTTTCTAACCTTTGTTAGAAACTGTTACAAGATAGTTGCCATAGGAGACAGCGGTCCTACACATGCAGACGTGGTGTCTAGCTAGATACCTTTCCCTGTATAGCTGTCTGCCTATAAAAAGTCTCGGAGTCTGCCAATTAACATTGCATCTACTTAAGGGTGTCCTGGCCCCAACCCTGTCTCCCACAGTTCTGTTCAAGAGACAGTAAATCTCTTTGCATTCAAGAAGTGTCTGGCGCCCATCAATCCACCTTGCATTACACCCACCACGCCTTGTAAGCCACTCTACATAGAAGGATGTCAGCTGTCCCTAACTCTGGAGGTCACCATTAGGCCTAAAGAGGCCTGGGACTTTGCTACAGCTACTTAACTCCTTCCTCCTCAGCTATTTTTTATGCAGATTTTTTTTTTTTTTAACCATTATTATAACTGAAGAAGGAATTTAGCAATTAACCCCGAAACATGTTGGGTCTTCTGAAAACCATATGATTGATTTGGGCTTCTTACTTGGAGACCTTCTCTTATGCTTCAGAATATAGCTGTATATCGTATTGTATATAATGACCAGCATCGTTGTTTTTATAATAATGTTTTTTATGTTTATTTTTGTATAAATACATTTTGAATACCTTTCTCTTTACTTGTTTTCTCACCACCTTACTCTCAACTAAATCCTTACCCATACAATCCCCTGGGGCATCCCTCCCAATCTTTTTCTTTATTGTGGGATGTGGTTTGGCTTTTACTACTGTTACAATTTCAGGTAGTGTCAAACTTTCTATGTTTCAACAGACATCAATGGGACTGCCTGTATGCAGATGCACGGAACATCTGTGCATCCCCATGTGGGTAAACATGACCCTTGCCTGGGTGTATGCTGTAATATGTCAATGTGAACACGGTCTTTAACCACTTCCAGACCGCCTGCCGTCATTATTTGTTGGTACTTTGACGTTGAATACTGTTGTTATGGCAGCACATAGCTGCCATAACCTCGATATTTTCTGAAATGACGGGCGGTTCGCTTTTAACCACTTAAGGACCAGCCTCGTTTTGGATTTTAGGTGTTTAAAACAGTTTTTTTTGCTAGAAAATAACTTAGAACCCCCAAACATTATATATTGTTTTTTTTTTCTAACACCTTAGAGAATTAAAATGGCAGTCAATGCAATACTTTTTTTTTGCACTGTATTTGTCTTATAAGCGCACCTTTTTTGGAAAAAATTCACTTTTTTTCAATAAAAAAATAAGACAACAGTAAAGTTAGCCCAATTTTTTTTTTTATGTTGTGAAATATAATGTTACGCCAAGTAAATTGATACTCAACATGTCACGCTTCAAAATTGCGCAGGCTCGTGGAATGGCATCAAACTTTTACACTTAAAAATCTCCATAGGCGACGTTTAAAAAATTCTACAGGTTGCATGTTTTGTGTTACAGAGGAGGCCTAGGGCTAGAATTATTGCTCTCGCTTTACCGCTCGCGGTGATACCTCACATGGTTTGACCACCATTTTCATATGCGGGCGCTACTCATGTATGCGTTCGCTTCTGAGCGCGAGCTCGTCGGGACAGGGCGCTTTAAAAAAAAAAATTTTTTTTTCTTATTTATTTTACTTTATTTTAATGATTTTTTTCACTGTTTTTAAAAAAAAAAAAATTTGGATCACTTTTATTCCTATTACAAGGAAAGTAAACATCCCTTGTAATAGAAAAAAGCATGACAGGTCCTCTTAAATATGAGATATGGGGTCAAAAAGTCCTCAGATCTCATATTTGGACTTAAATGCAAAAAAAAAAAAAAAAAAAAGTTGTTTAAAAAAAATGACCAAAAAAAAAATGCCTTTAAGACAAATGGGCGGAGCTGACGTTATGACGTCGCTTCCGCCCTCCTATGGTATGGAGACGGGTGGGGGCCATCTTAGCCTCACTCGTCTCCATACTGAGGAAGTGACAGGTCCCGATCGCCTCCCCCGCTACCGATGGCTCCGGTAAGCGGCGGAGGGGGGTGGCACCTCTCCCGCCGCCGATAACGGTGATCTTGCGCCAAATCCGCCGCCATTATCGAAAACCATTATCAAAAACATGACCGGCTCCTGTAAAGATGGATACCTCGGTTGTGGCAGCAGCTGCTGCCGTTACCGAGATATCCACCTTCAAAGTGCCAACGTATATGTACAGGAGCCGGTCGGTAAGTGGTTACGTTAAAAGTGGTCTCCGTGGCGGATTCGCCGCAAGATCACTTTTATCGGAGGCATGAGAAGTGCCCACCCCCCCCCCTCCGCCACATTCCGGTCATCTCCGCCACTTACCCGTGCCGTCGGTAGCGGCGGAGACGATCCTTTCCCCTCAGAGGCACTGTGTCGAATGAGGGAATGATGGCCCCCCACTCGACTCAATGACGTTGGATGACGGAAGCGATGTCAAAGGTCACTTCCGCCCAACGGCCTTAAAGGGACATTTTTTTTTAAATTTATTTTATTGCATTTAAGTGTAAATGTGAGATCTGAGGTCTTTTTGACCCCAGATCTCACATTAAAGAGGTCTTGTCATGCTTTTTTTCTATTACAAGGGATGTTTACATTCCTTGTAACAGGAATAAGAGTGATACAATTTTTTTTTTTTAAGGGACAGTGTAAAAATAAAAAATTAAAATAAATAAGAAAAATAAAATACAAAAATTTAAATCGCTCCGTCCCGCCAAGCTCGTGTGCAGAAGCGAAAACCATATGTAAGTCGCACCCACATATGGAAACGGTGTTCAAACCACACATGTGAGGCATCGCTGCGATCGCTAGAGCGAGAGCAATAATTCTAGCACCTCCTCTGTAACTCAAAACTGGTAAGCTGTAGACATTATTGACCGTCGCCTATGGAGATTTTCCACGAGGGGGCGCAATTTTGAAGCGTGACATGTTGGGTATCAATTTACTCGGCGTAACATTATCTTTCACAATATTAAAAAAATGGGCTAACTTTACTGTTTTCTTATTTATTTAATTAAAAAAAGTGTAATTTTTTTTTTTAAATTGCGTTTGTAAGACTGCTCCGCAAATAAGGTGTGAGAAAGTATTGCAACGACCGCCATTTTATTTTCTAGGGTGTCTGAAAAAAAAAAAATATATAATGTTTGAGGGTTCTAAGTAATTTTCTAGCAATTAAAAGATTTTAACCTGTAAACAACAAGTTTAAAAAATATTCCCGGTCCTTAAGTGGTTAACCACATGCCGACCAGCGCACGGCGATATACGTTGGCACAATGGCACAGCTGGGCAAATAGGCGTACAGGTACGTCCCCTTTAAATCGCGGCATTGTGGGCGAGCGCGCACCTGCCCCGTACTCCGTGACCGTGCCCGCGGGTCCCGTGGACTCGATGTCCGCTGGGGACCCGCGATCGTGTCACGGAGCGGCAGAATGGGGCGATGCCTATGTAAACAAGGCATTTCCCTGTTCTACCTAGCAACATGACAGAGATCACCGCTCCCTGTCATCAGGAGCAGTGATCTCTGTCATGTTCTAGTGAGGCAACCCCCCCCCCCCACAGTTAGAATCACTCCCTAGGACACACTTAACCCCTTGATTGCCCCCTAGTGTTTAACCCCTTCCTTGCCAGTGTCATTTACACAGTAACCCGTGGCTTTTTATAGCACTGATCGCTGTATAAATGTCACTAGTCCCAAAATAGTGTCAAAAGTGTCCGATCTGTCCGCCATAATGTCGCAGTCACGATAAAAATCGCAGATCGCCGCCATTACTAATAAAAAAAAAAGAATAATAAAAATGCCATAAATCTATCCCCTATTTTGTAGACGCTATAACTTTTGCGCAAACCAATCAGTTTATGCTTATTGCGATTTTTTTTTTTTTTTACCAAAAATATGTAGAGGAATATATATCAGCCTAAACTAAGAAAGAAATGAGTTTTTTTATATATTTTTTGGGGATATTTATTATAGCAAAAAGTAAAAAATATTGCTTTTTTTTTTTTTTTTTTTCAAAATTGTCGCTCTTTTTTTGTTTATAGCGCAAAAAATAAAAAACGCAGAGGTGGTCAAATACCACCAAAATAAAGCTCTATTTGTGGGGGAAAAAAAAGGACGTCAATTTTGTTTGGGGGCCACGCCGCCCGGACGCGCAATTGTCAGTTAAAGCGACGCAGTGCCGTATCGCCAAAAAAGTGCTCTGGTCTGGAAGGGGGTAAATCCTTCCGGGGGGGCTGAAGTGGTTAAATGAGGAGAGGTAGACAGGAAAGGAGACAATAAAGACTCGGGACGCCAGGTGGTCGAACCATCGTATTTTTATATGGTTTAAAAATAAGATATGCAAGGGGCGTTCTCCTTCCGGGAGAATCTGCTGTCGTGCGATCCAGATGGCGTTATCGTATGGATGTCGTTACCCCACGGCGGCGGGGGGGCCATGAAGGTAAGAGGGGAGGATGGGAAGGAAGGGGCTGTGTGATGAAGTGACAGATGACATGTACGTAAAACAGTTTTCCTTTGCTGTTTCCAGGAGACAACATGGAAGATTGCGGCAGTGGCGGCGTTTATCCGGACATTTCCTCTCGCTGCTCCTTGTTCTTGCGGACTTCAACAGCATGCAGCTCCTGGAAGGAAACAACAGCGGGGTCTGTGAGGGTGAATGAAATAGCACGACTGAGGTGGGGGGGGGGTACAAAACCTTAAAGTGGAACTCTAGGCCAAAAGCACAAAATACATACCTACGATTATCACTTTGCTCTCTCCCCCTGTCAGCATGTTCTTTGTCAGCATATCTGCATGCTGGATAGCTGATTGGCCCCTAGTGCAGCCTTCCCTCTCTCTATTGTACATAGAGCAAGCCAAAAATTACATACTAATGCCCTGTACACACGATCGGACATTGATCGGACATTCCGACAACAAAATCCATCGGATTTTTTTCCGACGGGTATTTAGGACAAACTTGTCTTGCATGCACACGGTCGCACAAAGTTGTCGGAAAATCCGATCGTTCTGAACGCGGTGACGTAAAAACACGTACGTCGGGGCTATAAACGGGGCAGTAGCCAATAGCTTTCGTCTCTTAATTTATCCTGAACATGCGTGGCACTTTGTGCGTCGGATTTGTGTACACACGATCGGAATTTAAACGATCGGATTTTGTGGTCGGAAAATTTTATAGCCTGCTCTCAAACTTTGTGTGTCGGAAATTCCGAAAGGAAAAAGTCCGATGGAGCCCACACACGATCGGAATTTCCGACAACACAATCCGATCGCACTTTTTCCATCGGAAAATCCGACCGTGTGTACGGGGCATTATACTAGCTGCATTAGAAAAACAACAACGTAGAACTAAAAGCAAAACTTTTTTTTTTTCATTTTTTTGTATAGTGTAAGGGAGGGTTATAAACCCTGACAGTTTTATTTTTGCCACCTGTGTCCCATTTAGGGCTTTCCTTGTCACTTCCTGTTCCTTAGCCAAAGCAGGAAGTGAGAAAATTCCTCCCACAATGAAGGAATTCCTGGTTGTCACCAGAACTAGTTTCCCCGTTGGAAGGTTTCCCCTCTAACCCCTGTTCTGGTGACAACAAGATTTGGGAATTTCTTTCACTTTTGCTTTCGGTAGTAACAGTGCACAGGACATATGGGGTGAAATTCCCTAACGGGGCACAAACGGCAATAAAAACTGACAGGTATCCTATTACTTCTCCACTCTAAAACGAAAACAACTTTCTAAACAAGGGGCCAGTTTACTGTCCTTCAGACTTTAGGGGGGCCAGACTGTGGACAGTGGGGGGCTGATAATGCCTCAGGCTTGGTAGTCAGTGGGGGTACAAAATTACAAAGTACCCCTGTGGTTAGGTGGAGGAGAAAAAGTTCTCAATCATTGATTTTAATGGGAGGAATAGTGCCCCATCATTGGTATCAGTGGGAAGAATAGTGCCCCATTATTGGTGCCAGTGTGGGGAATAGTGTTCCATCATTGGTATCAGTGGAAGGAATAGTGCCCCATCATTGGTGTCAGTGGGAGGAATAGTGCCCCATCATTGGTATCAGTGGGAGGAATAGTGCCTCATTATTGGTGTCAGTGTGGGGAATAGTGTTCCATCATTGGTATCAGTTGGATGAACAGTGCCCCATCATTGGTGTGAGTGTGAGGAATAGTGCCCCATCATTGGGCTAAGTGGGATGAATGGTGCCCCATTATTGGGGTAAGTGGGAAGAATGGTGCCCCATTATTGTTAGTGGGAGGAATAGTGCCCCATCATTGGTGTCAGAGGTAGAATTTATGCTCATCCATCATTGGTGTCAGTGGGAAGAATAGTGTCCCATCATTGGTGTAAGTGGGAGGCATAGTGCCCCATCATTGGTGTCAGTGGGAGGAATAGTGCCCCATTATTGGGGTAAGTGGGAGGAATAGTGCCCCATCATTGGTGTCAGTGGGAGGAATAGTGCCCCATTATTGGGGTAAGTGGGAGGAATAGTGCCCCATCATTGGTGTCAGTGGGAGGAATATTGCCCCATTATTGGGGTAAGTAGGAGGAATAGTGCCCCATTATTGGTATAAGTGGGAGGAATAGTGCCCCATCATTGGTATCAGAGGTAGAATTTATGCTCATTCATCATTAGTGTCAGTGAGAGGAATAATACCCTGTTGTTGATATTAGAGGGGGGGTATAGTGTCCCAAGGGCCAGAAAAAAAGGCAAGCAAAGGGGCGCAGTTTGGAATACCACAGCCTTAAAGTATAACTAAAGGCAAAACTTTTTTTTTTCAGTTTTGGATAGAGCGGAGAGGGATTAGAACCTCTGTCAATTTATATTGCTGTCTGTACCCCCATTAAGGAGATTCACCCTCTCTATATCTCCTGTTTACCATTATCATTGAAAGTGAAAGTAAAAAAAAATCTCTGCCCTTGTGACCCCTCTTCTTTTCCATACTGACCCCTGTCCGCTGCACTGCTGACCCCTATACACTGCACTGCTGACCCCTGTCCTCTGCCCTGCTGACCCCTGTACACTGCACGGCTGACCCCTGTACACTGCCCTACTGACCCCTGTACACTGCCCTACTGACCCCTGTACACTGCCCGGCTGACCCCTGTACACTGCCCGGCTGACCCCTGTACACTGCCCGGCTGACCCCTGTACACTGCCCGGCTGACCCCTGTACACTGCACGGCTGACCCCTGTACACTGCCCGGCTGACCCCTGTACACTGCCCTACTGACCCCTGTACACTGCCCTACTGACCCCTGTACACTGCCCGGCTGACCCCTGTACACTGCCCGGCTGACCCCTGTACACTGCCCGGCTGACCCCTGTACACTGCCCTACTGACCCCTGTACACTGCCCGGCTGACCCCTGTACACTGCCCGGCTGACCCCTGTACACTGCCCGGCTGACCCCTGTACACTGCACGGCTGACCCCTGTACACTGCCCGGCTGACCCCTGTACACTGCACGGCTGACCCCTGTACACTGCATGGCTGACCCCTGTACATTGCACGGCTGACCCCTGTACACTGCCCTGCTGACCCCTGTACACTGCCCTGCTGACCCCTGTACACTGCACGGCTGACCCCTGTACATTGCATGGCTGACCCCTGTACACTGCCCTACTGACCCCTGTACACTGCCCTACTGACCCCTGTACACTGCCCTGCTGACCCCTGTACACTGCACGGCTGACCCCTGTACATTGCATGGCTGACCCCTGTACACTGCCCTGCTGACCCCTGTACACTGCACGGCTGACCCCTGTACATTGCATGGCTGACCCCTGTACACTGCACGGCTGACCCCTGTACATTGCACGGCTGACCCCTGTACACTGCCCTGCTGACCCCTGTACACTGCACTGCTGACCCCTGTACACTGCACTGCTGACCCCTGTACACTGCCCTGCTGACCCCTGTACACTGCACTGCTGACCCCTGTACACTGCACTGCTGACCCCTGTACATTGCATGGCTGACCCCTGTACACTGCCCTGCTGACCCCTGTACACTGCACTACTGAGCCCTGTCCTCTGCACTGCTGACCCCTGTACATTGCACGGCTGACCCCTGTACACTGCCCTACTGATCCCTGTCCTCTGCACTGCTGACCTCTTTTCCTCTGCCCTGTGACCCCTCTTCTTTTCCATACTGACCCCTGTACACTGCACTGCTGACCCCTATACACTGCACTGCTGACCCCTGTCCTCTGCCCTACTGACCTCTGTACACTGCCCTGCTGACCCCTTTCCTATCCCTCTGCTGACCCCTGTACACTGCCTTTTTGATCCACTGCATACCGCCTTGTTAACTCCCTGTCTTCTGCCCTGTTGACCCCCTGTCCTCTGTCCTGATAACTGTACACTGCCCTACAAACTGCTGACCCCATCATCTGCACTGCTAATCCTCTCTACACAGCCTTACTGCATCCTATACACTGCCCTGCTGACCTCGCATGCCCCCCAACATTTTTTACTGCACCCCCAGATCAGGCAGGCTAAATCCGGCTCTGGTGACCGCAGGAGTTGCCAATGTCATTGCTGACCTTTTTGCCCATGACTTCCATATGTTAAGCTTAGCATTAGGTGACTGCTGGCTTTAAACCAGAAGTGAATTCTTCTGATTTGGGGGTCACAGGAAACTTACCACAGACAATAACTCCTCTACTCCTCTCTACATTTACCCCAGGGTTAGCTAAAGGGATGTGCCTATGCTTGTAACTAGGATTACTGTAGGGGTGAGGGCACCTTCCTTCTATTACAAGGCTGACAGGAGTAGTGACAGCAACCTCACTACTCCTGTCAGCCCACTGGGATCCCTAAGCTTGAACATCATTAATAGGGAGAAGTGGAGTGGAGGGGGCGCAGATTGGCATCTTTGCCTTGGGCACTGGATGACCTTGTCCCAGCACTGCTCACATTTGCTATGCAACATTTGATTATATCATGCTTTTCAGCCTAGTCATATATATATATATATATTTTTTTTTACAGGATGTCCTGTTATGCTCCCAGGAGACCCATACCTTTTCACGGAGGCGCTCCCTGAGAGCGGACAGATGTGCGTCACGGATCTCCTTGCTGAGCTCCATCTTGTAGTTGAGTTTTTCCTCAGCCATTCGGCTGAAATTGTTGTTGTCTTCTATTGCCCGGTGCAGGACGTCTCGCTCGTGCTCCCGCTTCTCGGCAAGTTGTTTCAGCACCTGAGCTTCCTGGGACTGATGGGGAAAAAGGACACAAGTTCTGAATTACAAGGAATTTATTTGAAGGAATAGTCTGTGAATCAAAGCTGTGTGCAAGATCAACCCCTGAGCCGGTCCCTCGTCAAGCCACCTCCCCGAGAGACCATTCGACGAGCAGCCACCATCAACCCAAGCACCCCCCACTATGGACAATGTCCGTTGTGCCTCCCAGATCCAAGAGAGCACCAAGTTCAGTCTCCCCAATGGCGAATCGCCCTCACCACACACACACCTGCAGACTGTGGGACCAGAGGGGCCAACTTCTCGATGACATGCGTCAGCCATGCATTCTATCTTGGCAAAACAATCAGGAAACTCCGCCAATGCACCGGTGATTACTTACACCATTCACCAAATGGTAGACCTTTGATCCACAGACCATTCCTTCATTCGTTTTTTGGATCTGATGATTAGAATCCATCCTGATGGCCAGTTAAGTACAGACCTATATCGAAAACCCACGGCGGGTAACACGCTGATACATACCTCCAGTGCACACCCCCATCCCCTTACCAGCATTACCTATGCGCAGTACTTGAGACTGTGCAGAATTTGCATGGATGAGGTTGATTTTCACCAACAGGCCAATGCCCTACATGAACGCTTCCTTCAGAGAGGTTTTTTCTGGGCCTACCTTGAAAAAGGCATTGAATAAAGCCTTTGGACATGACAGAACCTCCTTGTTATATGACTTTCCTCATAAAACACAAGGAAATTATTTAACATTTGTCTGGTACCTTATGGTGCCCTATTATACACCGGGGAGCTTAGTTCTACAGGTTTTGGAGGGCTGCAGATTTCATTTTAGGTCAAAGTAAGAAGTTCATTTTGATGTTGGTGGCCCCATCAGCAGCATATCTCCATCTTCCCTTTGATCCCCCGATGCTTTGTTCAGCCACTGGGTTTAGGAGAGGTTTGACTTCCTCCCATCCAATGGGACTGCCTGGTGTGTGTTGAAATATAATGAAATGAGGCTAACGGTCTTTGGTCCTGAACAGTGCCGATAAAGTAGTGAACAGAAGGGGTAAGTATGTGTAGCTATAGGAGACGCCATTTTGCATTTTTCTTGCCAGGTTCATTTTAAAATGCAACTATGGTGTCCCATGTAACAAATACTGTATACAGTGGAACCTCGGTTTGCGAGTAACGCGGTTAACAAGCGTTTCGTAATACGAGCACCGTATTTTTAAAAATCGCAACTCGGTTTGCGAGTGTTGTCTTGCAAAACAAGCACAATTCAGGCCAAAACGGTGTGCAGTGCTGGAGCAGAGCCGAACGTTGCAGATCGCCGCCGTTCGGAAATGCACGGACAGCACGGCTGACCTCGGCAAACCTCGGGTAGGAAGTCTTTCCGAGGTTTGCCGATCTCAGCCGAAGTGTTCTCGGGCGTTTTCGTCCATTTCCGAGGCTCTCCGGTGCCCCCCCCCCCCCCGCCTCTAGCCGCATGCGGTATTGCATCCCATTGAAGTCAGTGCGGAACAAATTATTTTTGTTTCCATTGACTTCAATGGGAAAACTCGCTTTGATATACGAGTACTTTGGATTACAAGCATATGCTCGTAACCTGAGGTTCCACTGTATGTACATGTAAACCCCTCACCTCGTAAAACAAGCCATTCAATTTAAATTAGAAATGAAAGGCAAAACATGTGTGTGTACAGATATAAAAAAAAAAACATTATAAATACCTTGTTTCCCTTTTTTATAAGTGATCACATTCCCACATTCCATACTCGTTGATCCTGCCAGTGAAGTCCATGTAATGCAACTTCCTGTGATGGGTGGCCACAACTCTGCACTGCTCCTGAATTCAGAGCAGAGTTGCCACTCTCATGTATGCTGTGTGTCTGCTTGCAGTATAAGAGGAAAAGATGTTGTATGGAGCTTGGCTATCAGCATTGTCACTGCTAATTCACAAGCCTGAATCTTGTCAATCAGCACCTGGCCACACCCAGTCCTGCCCACTGCTTTCTGCAGATGAAATCCTCCCACTGTGAGCTGCAGTGTCTGGAAGGGGGAGTGTGTGAGACACAAATGAAGGAAGATTTGGCTCAGTCAGGGAAGGCTAAAAAACATTTTTTAAAGTGGAACTAAAACCTTTCTTTAAAAAACTATGAGCAGGCAGACTGTTTATTGCATACTGAGTGGCAGCTCTGCAGCTCAGTATATATTCCGACTGTGTGCCAGGTTCACCGAGCACCTCTGTATGCACGGGAGTTACGTCATCGCATGCCAGCCATTTAAGATGGACGATGACTGGCACCTGGAAGAAGCCAGGGTAAGGTGTCAGTGACAGCGAGAGATCTTGCAGGTTTTGGACCACTGGAGTTAAGGTACAGTGCCTTGAAAAAGTATTCATACCCCTTGATATTTTCCACATTTTGTCACGTTACAACCAAAAACGTAAATGTATTTTATTGGGATTTTATGTGATAGACCAACACAAAGTGGCTCATAATTGTGAAGTGGAAGGAAAAGGATAAATGGTTTTCCAATTTTTTTTTTAAATAAATATGTGAAAAGTGTGGTGTGCATTTGTGTTCAGCTGAGTCAATACTTTGTAGAACCTCCTTTCACTGCAATTACAGCTGAAAGTCTTTTCCCAGCTTTGCATATCTAGAGAGTGGCATTTTTGCCCATTCTTCTTTTTAAAATATCTCAAGCTCTGTCAGATTGGATGGAGAGCATCTGTGAACAGCAATTTTCAAGTCTAGCCACAGATTCTCAATTGGATTTAGGTCTGGACTTTGACTGGGCCATTCTAACACATGAATATGCTTTGATCTAAACCATTCCATTGTAGCTCTGGCTATATGTTTAGGGTCGTTGTCCTGCTGGAAGGTGAACCTCCGCCCCAGTCTCAAGTCTTTTGCAGACACTAATGCCGCATGCACACGGTCAGACTTGCGAATGGGCTAAACTCCGTTGGCATTTCTAACGGAAAGATTTAGAGCATGTTCTATATCTGAGTCCATCGGCAATGCCGACAGAAAAAGTCCGATAGGGCATACACACGGTCGGAATGTCCGACCAAAAGCTCCCATCTGACTTTTTCTGTCGGAAAGTCCGGCCGCGTGTACGCGGCATTACAGGTTTTCTTCTAAGATTGTCCTGTATTTGGCTCCATCCATCTTCCCATCAACTCTGACCAGCTTCCCTGTCCCTGCTGAAGAAAAGCATCCCCACAATGTGATGCTGCCACCACCATGTTTCACGGTGGGGATGGTGTGTTCAGAGTGATGTGCAGTTTTAGTTTTCCGCCACACATAGCGTTTTGCTTTTAGGCCAAAAAGTTCAATTTTGGTCTCATCTGACCAGAGCACCTTCTTCCACATGTTTGCTGTGTCCCCCACATGGCTATTAGCAAACTGCAAACAGGACTTCCTATCGCTTTCTTTCAACAATGGCTTTCTTCTTGTCACTCTTCCATAAAGGCCAGATTTGTGGAGAGCACGACTAATAGTTGTCCTGTGGACAGATTCTCCCACCTGATCTCAGCAGCTCCTCCAGAATTACCATGAACCTCTTGGCTGCTTCTCTGATTAATGTTCTCCTTGCCCGGCCTGTCAGTTTAGATAGACGGTCATGTCTTGGTAGGTTTGCAGTTGTGCCATACTCTTTATTGGTTAGGTGACTTCTGAAGGCAATTGATTCCACTAGATATTAGTTAGGGGTATCAGAGTAAAGGTGGCTGAATACAAATGCTCGCCACATTTCACATATTTATTTGTAAAGAATTTGGAAAACCATTTATCATATTCCTTCCACTTCACAATTATGTGCCACTTTGTGTTGGTCTATCACATAAAATCCCAATAAAATACATTTACGTTTTTGGTTGTAACTTGACAAAATGTGGAAAATTTCAAGGGGTATGAATACCTTTTCATAGCACTGTAAGTATTGAGGACCTTAGTTCTGCTTTAAGGGACGGTTCACATCACATGCAGTCCAGTGCGTTTTTTTTCTGCATCAAAAACGCATGGATAGCAGTTTATATGGTTTCCAATGGCATAGTTCACATCAACGCGGCCAGTTCCAGTGCGTTACAGTTCCAGAAAATAAAGTAGAGCATTTTTTCCGCACGGAACTGTACTGGAATGCGGTAAAACGCATCAAAATGCACCGGAAAGCGCATGTCCTTATTTAACCGCTTAACGACCGTATAACATAGATATACAGTGACAAGGAGGCTCGGCTGCACCTGATCACATCCTAGGAATGTGCTGTGGGGTGTGCTGTGGTTAAACACACCCAGGGCTTTTTTTCAGCGGGAACGTGGGGGAACGTGGGTGAACGCAGTTCCGGCACCTCCAACACTGAATTTATACAATGGCAAGGGGTGATGGGGTGTGATGGAGGGTCTACTGATGCTGGCTGCTGGGGTATCTATTGTTGCTGGAGGGGATCTATTTTTGCATGCCAATCTATTGTTGCTGGTGGAGGATCTGTTAATACTGGGGGGGTCAATTGTTGGAAGGGATCTCCTTTTTAGGGAGGGGTCTATTGTTGCTTGCTGCTGGAGAGTCTATTGATGCTGGCTGCTGGGAGATCTGCTGTTGCTGCTGGGGGTCCATTGTTTATGGGGGTTCTATTGCTGCTGCCTGCGGAGGATCTATTTTATTGCTTTTCTTGTTATCATTACCAAATTGCATACTAATTACTTAGCACTACAAAATGAACAAAATGATACTTGGCTCCGTATTCTCTAAAAGGGGCCATACTGGGAACTGGGTAGAAGGTGGAACCAAGGGTTGATGCTCAGAGGTGGGTAGGGGATGGAACCAAAGGTTGGTGCTCAGAGGTGGGTAGGGGTGCTGCGCAAACTTTTGGCTCTGTATAAATTCTGTATAATGATAATAATAATAATAAATGTTATGCACAAGCAGAAGTTGTCAGATGCATGCTGTATGCGTTTCCTGCTTTAAAACTCAGCAATGTGTTTATTTTTCTTCCAAATAAGAATGAAAAAAACAATTTTGAATGAATATCCCCTCTTAATAATTATGATAGACTTTGGGTCCCCACCCCACCCCATTAGGATTCTGCAGTAGTGGCAGCATACCTTCCTCCTCTCCTCGGCTGCCTCCAGCCTCTTCTGCAGCTCCTCCAGAGAGATTTCCTTCTTCCGGGGAGAGGTGGCCAGAGGAGGACTGTCCGGGGACAAGTCTGAGGGAGACTTCAGGATCACCTCGAAGCTCTGCCCTGACGCTCTCTTATTCAGCTGCTTTACCTCCATGTCTGTGAAAGGAAAGATTCAGAAATCGCAGTTACGACATATCAGGCATCACTAATAGCAGTTCGTCACATTCATCTGGAGTTGTTCCTTAAGGTTCACAGCTATGCGTTTTTTAGTACGTTTTGCAGTTTGCAGAAACACACTACAGGCCACTTAACGTGGTTTGCTATGGTACACGTTCACATCTATGCGTTTTTAAGCCGGTGCGTTTGTGGAAAGGGTCAAGGACTTTTTTTCCCCACAGCAGATTGCATTTTGCGTGTAACAGACTTCGATGGACTTGCACCAAGATAGCAAGTGCTGCATTTTTGATGCGTTTTGCATTTTTTTTTCTCTCCATAACAAGCTGTAAATAGCTGGTTGTTAAAGCGGAGTTCCACCCAGAAATGGAACTTCTACAGATCGGATTCCCCCCCCCCCCGGTGCCACATTTGGCACCTTTCAGGGGGGGGGGGGGGGAGCAGATACCTGTCAAATCCACCCACTTCCGGGCATAGATCGCCACACTTTGTGCTGGCGAACTGTGCAATGTCTGGCTCCTCCTCCTTCCCCTCTTCCGCTGTCTTCTGGGAGACACACAGGTCCCAGAAGACAGCAGGGACCATTCAGATTGCACAGCGTGACTTGCACATGAGTAGTAGGAAACAGACTGTGAAGCCGCAATGCTTCACTTCCTGATTCCCTTACTGAAGATGCCGGAGTCGAGGGACGGGTCGGCTTTGGGTGAGGACATTGCGGGCTCCCTGGACTGGACTGTGCGTATAATTATGCAAGTACCGGTATATACCTGTGTACAACTACATCCTGTCATTGACTACTATGGGCAGCTGTACACAGCAACTCTTACTCCAGGAGAAGATTTTTTTGCAAGCTCTGTATGCTTTTGCATGCTATACGGCCCCCTTGTGGCCATGTTCATCCTGAAGTGTAATTAAACCCAAACAATGACCTTCTATTAGTTATTAGTTATACAGACAAAAGCCTTTTGTAGTATGTGTTTATTAAAGCGGTGTTTCAGCCGCAAATTTTTTTTTTTTTTTAAAGTGAGCAGCTACAAACACTGTAGCTGCTGACTTTTTTAATAAGGACACTTACCTGTCCAGGGAGTCTGCGATGTCAGCACCCGAGGCTGATCCGTCCATCGGATTAGGTGCAGGCGCCGCCATTTCAACTAAGGGAAACCAGCAGTGGAGCCTAGCGGCCGGTTCCCGACTACACATGCGCGAGTCGCGCGGCGCTTTGTGAATGGCCAGCTTGTCTTCTGGGACGCACACAGGTCCGGGAAGACAACGGGGGGCTCGCCACAGAATAGGATGTGATGTCCTGGGCCGCGGCCCAGCTGAATTGGTAGGTACTAGAGAAAGTAAAAATTTGTTTTAAAATATCTAAAAACGAGGGGTGGAGAGGGGTGGTCTTTCATTTAAGACCACCCTTCAAAATTGGGTGGAACTTCGCTTTAAGTTAAAAAAAATACCAGTTGATCCTGCCAGAAATCTTGTCAGCTGATAACTTCCTGTGCTCTCTGCCTGTTTTCAATTACAGGGGTTGATTTACTAAAACTAGAGAGTGCAAAATCCAAATCCAACCAATATTTGGTGTGACCACCCTTTGCCTTCAAACCGGCATCAGTTCTTCTAGGTAGTTTTGCACACAGTTGTTGAAGGAACTCGGCAGGTAGGTTGTTCCAAACATCTTGGAGAACTAATCACAGATCTTCTGTGGATGTCGGCTGCCTCAGATCCTTCTGCCTCTTCATGTCATGCCAGACAGACTGCATGAGGCTGAGATCAGGGCTCTGTGGGGGCCAAACCATCACCTCCAGGACTCCTTGAGCTTCTTTACACTGAAGATAGCTCTTCATGGCATTGGCTGTATGATTGGGGCCCTTGTCCTGCTGCAGAATATATTTGGGGCCAATCGCACGCCTCCCTGATGGTATGGCATAATAGTTAAGTAGCTGCCTGTATTTCTCAGCATTGAGGACACCATTGATCCTGACCAAATCTCCAACTCCATTTGCAGAAATGCTGCCCCAAACTTGCAAGGAACCTCCACCATGCTTCACAGTTGCCTGCAGACACTCATTATTGTACCTCTCTCCAGCCCTTCACCAACAAACTGTCTCCTGCTACAGCCAAATATTTCACATTTTTTACTCATCAGTCCAGAGCACCTGCTGCCATTTTTCTGCACCCCAGTTCCTATATTTTCCTGCATAGTTGAGTTGCTTAGCCTTGTTCCCGCGTTGGAGATATGGTGTTTTTTTTTGGTGGCTATTCTTCCATGAGGACCACTTCTGGCCAGACTTCTCCGGACAGTAGAAGTGTGTATCCCACTGGTTTCCCCCAGTTCTGTGCTGATGGCGCTGATGGACATCTTCCAATGTGGTAGAGAAGTAAGCATGATGTGTCTTTCATCTGGTACATTGTTGTCTTGGCTGACCACTGCGTCTACGGTCTTCAACGTTTTTTTGTGCTTCTTCAAAAGAGCTTGAATGGCATGTCTTGAACCCCCAGTCTGCTTTGAAATCTTTGCCTGTGGGAGACCTTGCTGATGCAGTAGAACTACCTTGTGTCATGTTTCTGTGCTCAGTCTTGCCATGGTGTATGACCTGTGACCTGAAACTGTCTTCCACAACCTCACCTTAGTAGCAGAGTTTGGCTGTTCCTCACCCAGTTTTAAGCCTCCTACACAGCTGTTTCAATTACTGACTGAATGTTACAACCTACATATGACATTGATGATCATTAGCACCTGCTTGGTATATTTGGCTAATCATACACCTGACTCTAATCCTACAAAATCCCTGACTTTGTGAAAGTGTACAAGTGTACGAATTGATGCTAGTTTCAAGCCAAAGGGTGGTCACACCAAATATTGATTTGATATAAATTTGACTTCAGTTTGCGCACTGGTAAATTGATAAAAATAAACATGATTGCCAAATATTCCTTCAACACAAATACGCTTGAGGCTGCTTATAAGATCCTCCTGAGGTGGTATTGGGTCCCCACCCGGGTTGCCCGCGGCTACCCTGGGTACAGTGACAGCTGCTTTCCAAATTTTGGTCAAATTGGGGGACGTGTTGCACACGTGGTGGTCCTGCCCGAGATTGGTAGGGTTTTGGTCTAGGGTGTTTAGCCTACTTCGAACTCTGTTCCGTGTCACGGTGCGCAAGGATGTCCAGTTGGCCCTTCTGCATTGTCCCATACTTGGCCTTTACGCTTACCAACTAAAGTTGGCTGCCTATCTCGTTATCTCAGCTAAACAGACTATAGCCCAGACCTGGAAGACCTCAAGTGTTGCCTTCCAGGGGATGAGGGCGCGGATGACTGCTCTGATGCTCATTAAGTATATGTCCAGCATTTTGAGCGACTCCCACTCTAAATAAGGTTTGGGAACCGTGGAATTCCTACACGTTCCCTGCATTTCTTACGGCTTGCTTGGGCCGTCTAATGATTATTACCTGTGGTGCTTCTGAGTCTGAGAAATAATTTTCTCCTTTTTCTCTATTCTTCCTGATCACTTTTTTTTTTTCTTCTGCCTTCTTTCTTTTTTCCTCCTCGGGTTTCTTCCTACCCATGTCTTTGGGCGGCTGTAATCCTTCCGGGGGCTTGCTCCCTCGGGTAGGTCCTTCCTGAGACACCAGCAACCCTGCCCTAGTGGTGTATTTTAGTTTTGTGCTGCCCTAGGCAAGTCTAAAATCGGGCAATCCCCCCCCCCATCTAAATTTGGCCCACACCAGTTGCGGTATACCGTTTTTGTCTCAGGGTCTGATGGGGAGCTGCAGCTATTCATAGTAAACAGCTGCAGCTTCCTCATCAGACCCTGAGACATAATTCATCCAAGTGCCATATAAAGAATTACTGCCCGTCAGCGGTGGCCGACACATAAGAGACGCAGGGGCACCTCCCCCCTAATATCCATTCTTTTTTTTTTGTGAAGCACATGATTAGAGCCTGAGGCTCTAATTGGCTGCAAAAAAGGTTGGGCTCTGCGCCCCGAGCCCACCCACTTGTGACATTAGCGAATGTTGATTTGCTATTGTCTTTCTGCTTCTCCTCCCGGCCAATCCTGACAGGAATCGGGTCCTAAGACTGGATTGGCCAGGATGAAAAGCTACCGGATTTGGCCGGGAGAAGAAGCCACCTGCGACCTGAATGGGGTAAGTGCAGGGCTGGTGGATGAGCGAGCGGGCGGTTTGTTTGCCGCCCCTCCCAAAAAATGGAGCACCAGTCCTCACTGCTGCCCATGATCTGACGTTCATGGTGATACTTTACATGTGTGGGACGATTGCCGTTTGCATGCGTGTGGGACCAACACATGCATTCGCCTTTGCGCGTGAGGACAGGGGCACTTTAAATTATTTTTTAATTATCAATTTATTTTCTTTTTATTATTTTTACACTGTTGCTTTAATTTTTTTTTTTCTTATCACTTTTATTGCTGTCTCAAGGAATGTAAACATCCTTGTGACAGCAATAAGCATGTGACAGGTACTCTTTATGGAGCGATCTGGGGTCTTTAACGAATTCAGCCCCGGAAGATTTGGCTGCTGAATGACCAGGCCAATTTTTTGCGATCCGGCACTGCGTCGCTTTAACTGACGATTGCGCGGTCATGCGACGTTGCACCCAAACAAAATTGACGTCCTTTTTTTCCCACAAATAGAGCTTTCTTTTGGTGGTATTCGATCACCTCTGCGTTTTTTATTTTTTGCACTATAAACAAAAAAAGACCAACAATTTAAAAAAAAAAAAAACACAATATTTTGTACTTTTTGCTATTATAAATATCCCCCCCTCCTTTCTTTTTTTTTTTTAAAAAAAGCAAATTTTTCTCAGTTTAGGCCGATATGTATTCTTCTACATATTGTTGGTAAAAAAAAAAATCACAATAAGCGTATATTGATTGGTTTGTGCAAAAGTTATAGCATCTACAAAATAGGGGATAGATTTATAGTATTTTTATTTATTTTTTACTAGTAATGGCGGCGATCTGCGATTTTTATCATGACTGCGACATTATGGCCAATCGGACAATTTTGACACATTTTTGGGACCACTGGCATTTATACAGCGATCAGTGCTATAAAAATGCATTGATTACTGTAAAAATGTCACTGGCAGGGAAGGGGTTAACACTAGGGGGCGATCAAGGGGTTAACTGTGTTCCCTAATGTGTGTTTTAACTGTAGGGGGAGGGGACTGACCTAGAGGAAATGACAGATAGATCGTGGTTCCTAGCTAACAGGAACACACGATCTGTCACTCCTCTCAGAACAGAACACGGATTTGTGTGTTTACACACACTTCTGTGTCCTGTCCCTCGTGCTCGCGATCGCTCTTGGCAGGCACTCATCGCGGCCACGGGCTTCGGCACCCCCGCGTGCGCGCCTGCTATCCAGATCCCGTGAGCCAACGTATAGCTACGATGGTTTGCGGGATCGTGCCGACCCGCCGCAGTAAAATGACGGCAAATGTCGGCAAGCGGTTAAAAGCATTCAATTACCAAGATCTGTGTTTTTGAATGCTTTCGATTTTGAAAAGCTGGCGGCCGATGTTTTCTGAATAAACTGGAAGTGATGTCAAGTCATCGCCTCCGGTTTACTGTTACGAACAGCTGATTAAAGCCGGCCCTGGCTTTGCTTGGCTGTCTGGCTAGCCGGCGGACGTGCCAGCTGGTCCCGGTGGGACAAGAGAGCTGAGGAAGGGGGGGACCCCTATCTCGCTGCTCGTAATAGCAATCAAGCGGCTAGTAAGCCGCTCTGATTGCTATTACAAGGGAGCTGACCGCCAGCTCTAAAAAAAAAACAATACCGAGATGATGCCTGAAGCTGCAGGCATCATCCTGGTATAACCACCGAAAGGACATGAAATAGTTAAAGAGCTGCCTCTGCCCCTCTGCCTGGGGGCGGCTCCGCCCGCCCCCCTGAAAAATGCCACCCAAAGCAAATGCCTTTTTTGCCTTGCGATAGATACTCCCCTGGTCACGATTTTTGCCTATTGTCACATATCAATCTCCATCCCTGTGACCCAGTGTTGCCTAATATTGGCCACCATGTATATGACTCTTTCTAGCTCTTATGTTTATCATTACATGTCAGGCCCGTGCGTTGGGCAATTATGCGCTTATTTTTTGCTCTTGTTGAATCGCAATAAAACATATTGTGACCGAAAATATTTTTTTTTTTTAAAGTTAAAATGAGAGAAAAGAGGGTTTTGGGGCTTTAAATGAAGCAGGAACCAAAGGGATAACTGCCTCCATCCTTATCATTGATTAAAAATAAGTATGTATGTCCAACTTACATCTGCATCCGCGCAGCGGCAATGCGGCACCACGAGTTGCCAATACACCGCAGGGTCTCATCTCCGGGGGGGCCGTGAAGGCTTGCAGAGGTTACTATAGTTACTACCCTAAACACATTGTACACATTTTTTCACCTAGATCCCCCACCGGGGTCTTCACCCCCACCTCCCACTAGGGCTTTTCAACCACATTCACGGCCTTAGGATCTGTCTGTGCCGGTTGTTTTCACCTCTGCAAGCCTTCACAGCCCCCGGACATGAGACCCTGCGGTGTATTGGTGACTCGTGATGCCGCATTGCCACTGCGCGGATGCAGATGTAAGTTGGACATACAACCTTGCACAATGCTCCCCTTATGTTCTTCCCTTTAAAAAAATTTTCCTTGTTCCTCTTTGTTTTTACCCCCATTTTTCAATTAATATTTTTTGAGACTATGTAGAAATTATGTTCTCTGTTTCTAGATATTTCCCATGGTTTATGCTCCTGATGAGCGGCTACAAAGCCGCGAAACGCGTCGAGCCATCGATTCCTACTATCATCTTACCATGGATTAACCAATATTCCCTATGGTTCAACTAATGTTTTTAATAATTTATCATATTAACCATGTTAATTCCCTTTTTCTTCCCCTCCTCTTTTTTTATTTCGAGAGAAATCTAGAAAGAGTATCTAGGCCATTCAGGCATTAATCTTATCTTGGCTATGTTTACAAATATATATCTATTGCTTGTTCTATTTCCAATACATGAATGTCTACTGGATTGTGGATTACTATGTAACTTATGTTGAAAATGATCAAATGTTCTTAGAGGTTGTATGCCGAAAATGTTTTATATAATGATTATTCAATATAAATAAACATTATTTCCCAGTCACTCGACTTCCTTCATTGCTGCTGTGTGCTTCATATAAAGTCCCGCCACTCGCTCTTATTTTTAATTTTTTTTTTTTTAAAGCATTCTTACTTTACAGCATTTCTTCAGACCTGCCTAAAACTTTTGCACAGTACTATATCTCTAAAGGACTACAGAACCACACCCGCCTGTTATGAAGAATAGGGGTGGGGTTCCATAGTCCTATCTTCTTTCTATTGTCCTCATACAGTATGGTGAGTGAACACAACTATCACCTTAGGACAGAAAGCATGTTAGAGGACTACCAGGTAACAATAAAGGAAAAAAAAAAAGCAGGAAAATGAAAATGAATGCAGCCACCACACCTAAGGACTAGTAAGCTGCAATATATTACATTTGCTTTTGGGTTTAGATAAATGTAATCTCTATCTTTTTATTAACTTTTGCAGTATAAATATAGCATTGTGACAAAGTTTCAGAAATATCCTACACTGTATCATTTTTTTTTAGATACATTTTAAAGTTGCAGATATTCCGCTGGATGTCCTCCAGCTTCTTTAGCTTTGAGTCTGAGAAACATATCCCAGTATTTAGAACCCCACTGATAAAATGGTCACTTTAAAGCAGGGGTCTCAAACTGGCGGCCCTCCAGCTGTTGCGGAAATACAAGTCCCATCATGCCTCTTCCTGTGGGAGTCATGCTTGTAACCGTCAGCCTTGCAATGGCTCATGGGACTTGTAGTTCAGCAACAGCTGGAGGACCGCCAGTTTGAGACCCCTGCTTTAAAGAGTAACACCACTTTTGTTGAGAACCCCCCCCAGGTGACCTCTGTACATTGCACTGATTTAAAAAAAAAATTTGGTGCAGATTCCTACCTTTTGTAATTCTGAAGATATGTTTTTTTTTGTCTGTGTCCATGTGCTCAGTGAATCCGCATGGGAGTGGTTCTCTAATTATCAGCTGCTGCCCCTGCAGGGTCTGCATCCCTTTAGACATGATTCCCTTTTGGAGTATCTCACCAAAAAAATGAAATTTTTTGCTGCAGGGGATGCCCAAAATCTGACTTGTAGTGCAGACTTCTAGGAAAATCAGTGAGCCAATCACACAAGCAGGAAATGGCATTTTCAGGGGGGCGTTCTGTACAAAGTCTGTCTACAGAACGCCTCCAGGTGGCCATATTGCATTTTACAGAAAATGACAGCGCTGCAGATTGAAAAGGAAAGATATAATATATGTTTTATTATGTACTTTTATGTGAACCTTTTTCTTATGTTTTATGTCCATTTCCCCTGCGTGGGAATTTGTTATCTGGTTTTCCCTTTTTCATATTTCAATTAAAATATTGTACCAGAAAAGAGGAAGGAAAAGAAAAAAAAAAAAAAAAGGGAAAAGGAAAGGTCATTTTTTTTAACATTTACTTACAAAATGACTTGAGTCGCAATTGTATATGCTATATATATATATTTTTTTTTAAATTTACTATTTTGTTTCCCAGGAAAGTGGAATTACCCTTTAAAGCCCAGCTCAGGGTTCTGGGTTCTCAATGTTCCCACAAGAGTAGCCAAGGAAGCAGCATTTTTCTGTAGTCCAATGGGCGGGGCCGACAACACTGGCTGGGGGGATTTCAAAGCAGCCGTGGCACCGTGTTGTCAAACCAAACAGGAAGTTAGGAGGTCACTGGACAGATCAATCTATATTTTTCTGTATTTAACCACTTAAGGACCAGGCCTATTTTTCAAACTTGTTGTTTACAAATTAAAATCATTTTTTTTTTGCTAGAAAATTACTTAGAACCCCCAAACATTATATATATATTTTTCAGACACCCTAGAGCAGTGATGGTGAACCTTGGCACCCCAGATGTTTTGGAACTACATTTCCCATGATGCTCATGAACTCTGCAGTGTAGATGAGCATCATGGGAAATGTATTTCTAAAACATCTGGAGTGCCAAGGTTCACCATCACTGCCCTAGAGCAGGGATATTCACAATTAGCGGACCTCCAGCTGTTGCAAAACCCAAGTCCCATCATGCCTCTGCCTCTGGGTGTCATGCTTGTGGCTGTCAGAGTCTTGCTATGCCTCATGGGACTTGTAGTTCTGCAACAGCTGGAGGTCCGCTAATTGCATATCCCTGCCTTAGAGAATAAAATGGCGGTCGTTACAATACTTTGTCACACCGTATTTGCGCAATTTTTTTAAATTAAGTTCAAAAACAAAAATTACCCAAGTTCAAAAAAAAATTACCCAACATGTCACGCTTGGAAAATGCGCCCGCTCGTGGAATGGCGACAAACTTTGACCCTTAAAAATCTCCATAGGCGACGTTTAAAAATTTCTACAGGTTACCAGTTTTGAGTTACAAAGGTCTTTTGCTATAATTATTGCTCTCACACTAACACATGTGTGGTTTAAACACCGTTTACATATGGCGGGTGTGACTTATGTATGTATTCGCTTCTGCGCGTGAGCACGGAGGGACGGGGCACTTTAAATTTTTTTTTTAATTTTACTTTTTATTATTTTTACACTGTCCCTTTAAAAAAAAAAATGGATCACTTTTATTCCTATTACAAAGAATGTAAACTTTCCTTGTAATAGAAAAAAAGCATGATAGGTCCTCTTTAATGTGAGATCTGGGGTCAAAAAGACCTCAGATTTCATATTTACCCTTAAAGTGGAGTTCTGCTTAAAAAAAAAAATATATATTTTTTTTTTTTTTACAAATACTGCAGCTGCTGACTTTTAATAATTGGACACTTGCCTGTCTCAGGGTCCACTGTGCATGCCCGAGCTGCTCGGCGTGCCGTGACTGGCCAGGCAATCGTCTGGGACCTGTGATGAGTCCCAGATGATTGCCGAGAGGGGGGGGGGGGGGAGAGGCCGATCTCCCTTCAGGTGCCGCGGTGCACCGGGAGGAAGTGGAAGCTGGGACCCTCTAAAAAGAGGGTATCCGCTCCCTCCCTTCCCAAAAAAATGACATGCCAAATGTAATTTTTTTTCACATTTTTAGGAGCCTTTTTATTTATTTATTTATTTTTTTAGGGTGGACCTCCGCTTTAAAATGGAAGTTCCATTTTTGTGTGGAACTCCGTTTTAAATGGAAAAAAAAAGTCAATTTTTTTTTTTTTTTCCCCTTTAAGGCTGTTGAACGTCGCTTTCTTCATCCAACGTCATTGGATGAAGAAGGGGGCCATTAGACAAGTTTGTTCATTTTCGTTTCATTAGTTTATTTAATTTTTTTTCCATTTTTCAGGTCATTCGTTATTATCGCAATTCATAAATTCGTACATTTGTAAATTTGTTCATTTGTACATTCGTAAATTCGTAACATTTATAAATTCGATATTTGAAAATCCAAAAACCCGAAAATTCAAAAATCTGAAATAGTAACTAACTATTAAATTATAGGTATTGTAATTTCCTTTCAAATTTGGCTGTCAGTGAACGTAACAAATACGAATTTATCCGAAGTTACACATTATCCGAAATAACGAATGCTGCATCTAAGGAGATGGAATGGAACAAATTAATAATAAATAATAAAAAGTTTTTATTATTATTGTTATTTATTATTATTAATTCATTACGTTCTATTCGTTTGGATATGGCATTCGTTATTTCGGATCATTCGTTACCGTCGGATAAATTTGTATGTGTTACGTTCACTAACAGCCAAATTTGAAAGGAAATTACAATACCTATAACTTAAAAGTTACTAGTAATAGTAGTTAAGATATTATTAGTTAATTATTATTTCAGACTTCCGAATTTACAAATTTACTAATGTAATGTACGAATGTATGAATTTACAAAGTTACAAATTCTTCGAAGTTAAGAATATTCGGAAAAATTAGTTAAACGGGTTTTTGTTAATTCGGATATTTCCGAATTAACGAATTTGTCTTTATCGCCGCCGATAAAAGTGATCTCGCAGCAAATCCGCCGCGGAGACCACTTTTACCCTAAAGAGGACCGCCCGCCATTTCAGAAAATTCTGGGGTTATGGCGCCTATCTGCTGCCATAAAAACGCTATTCAACGTCAAAGTACCGACGTACAATGACGGCGGTTTGCAGTAAGTGGTTAAAGGAATTAAACATTTTTCAGGTATTGCATATTTTTGTTCACAGTAGTAAATACATCATCTACTATGGTTGTGCCCAGGATGACATCATGGCAGGGTATTTCGCACACACAAAATGACTGACCTTCATACTGGTAGATTGTGTTGGGATGGGGCTGGGAGTAGAAGCAAGAGCAGATCAGAGACAGCATAGAAAGTTCCTTCATCTTCTCTTTGTAGGCTGCAATAAATAAATAATTACATGATTTAACAAAATAAGAATTGTAGCTTAGTAAATCAGGTCAGCAAGATCAGATCTGGCAGGGGAGAATACCTGCAAGAGAAAGTGAAACTGTAGCAGCAAAAAAAAAAGATCTTTCCCCTTTCCTCTGCCAGGCCCGACTGTAAGGTGTGGAAAAGCTGTGTAAATCTCAGGACTGGATGGACAGAAATGACAATCCTTTGGCTCCCCTATATGTATTTCATCCGTGTATTTAGCTGTTTGCCTGGAGCTCTGGATTAAAGAGATTTAGCCTCCCTTTTTTTTTTTTCTTGCTAAGTTCATGCATGCTAAATAAAGTGTAAGTATAAAGCTTCCACCTATATATATATATATATATATATATATATATATATATATATATATATATATATTCTCTCATAGAGGTCACCATACTCCCCCTTGCAATTCCTTTATCTGCTTTTCTCTCTAGAAGGATGGAGCCTTCAGACATCATCCGGGGTCACCATCTACTTCCTGGGCTGGATGCTACAATCATGTAAAAATCCTGGTGGCTGTGCAGAATATGACCCTGTTCACACATGTCTGACGCAAATCGGCCTCGGCTTCTGCCTCCCACCTTGTGACGTGCTACAAGGTTACAATGTATAGTCTGCAGCGGGCTGATGATATCATCAAAGCTTAGGCAGAGATACTGGACTGGAGCTCAGGGACAAGGCTCAATGCTACAGGTATAGTTCGGCATGAAAGTTATAATGTGCAGTCCGCAGCTGATTGATGATATCATCCCAGCCTAGGCAAAGATACGGGACTGGGGATCAAGGACCGTTCTCCATGCTACAGGTATGGTTGGGCCTGATAGATACAATGTGCAGTCTGCAGCTGATTGATGATGTTATCTGAGCCTAGGCAAAGATGATGGATCGGAGCTCAAGGACCAGGGACAATGCTACAGGTATGGTTCAACATGAAAGTTACAATGTGCAGTCTGCAGCTGATTTATGATGCTATCTGAGCCTAGGCAAAGATACTGGACTGGGGATCAAAGACTGGTTTCCATGCTACATGAATGGTTGAGCCTGATAGATACAATGTGCAACCTGCAGCACATTGATGATGTGATCTGAGCCTAGGCAAAGATAATGGATCGGAGCCCAAGGACCATACTCTATGCTACAGGAATGGTTGAGTGTGAAAGTTACAATGTGCAGTCCGCAGCTGATTGATGATATCATCCCATCCTAGGCAAAGATACGGGACTGGGGATCAAGGACCGTTCTCCATGCTACAGGTATGGTTGGGCATGATAGATACAATGTGCAGTCTGCAGCTGATTGATGATGTTATCTGAGCCTAGGCAAAGATAATTGACCAGAGCTCAAGGACGAAACTCCATGCTACAGGAATGGTTGAGCCTGATGGGCACGATGTGCAGTCGGCAGCACATTGATGGTGTTATCTGAGCCTAGGCAAAGATATTGGACTGGGGATCAAGGACCAGACTCCATGCTACAGGTGTGGTTGAGCATGTGATCCAATCGCTTTTCTCCCACAACAAAATGTTTTGTGGCTGATTGGCAAATATTTAGGCAGGATTGTCACATGGTGGTGGAGTCTGGGGGGGGGGACACCTTATTTCTGTATTGAACTCTAATATATCTATATATCTATATATCTATATATATCTATATATATAGAGATAGATAGATAGATAGATAGATAGATAGATAGATAGATAGATAGATAGATAGATAGATAGATAGATAGATAGATAGATAGATAGATATAGATATATATATATAAAAGGAGTTTTGACTTTCATTGGCTGCATGCTTCTTTCAGGTATTGACTCAAATATACTGAAGCCAGACACAGCCAAACCACTATCATCACAAGCAATGGAAGTACAGTATTCCCCTTTCATGATAGGTGCACTTTAAAGTGTTACTAAACCCACAACAGTAAAATCAGTCTGTATATGCAGTAAAGCATGCTTGTTATACTCATTGTGGAACCTAAGAAGTTAATGCTCTTTGTAAAAAGGCTGTTTGATCCTGTCTCCTCTGATCCTCCCCTTCTTCCACTGACTCCTAATAATTTCCTGATAACAGAGTCTATGGAGTCAGGCTGCACATGCTCAGTTTGGTGTGTATTGCTAGAGAGGTTTTTTATGGCAGGATGCATGTGATCAGCACAGGGCCAATCAGCACTGTCCAGACAGAGGATCAGGGGTAATGCAGTCTCATAGCACAGTCAGAAAACTCCTCCTACAAGCTTTAACCAGACACTGATAGAAGTCGCAAGACTGCTATATACTGCTCATGAGAAAACGGAAAATTCCTATCAAAATACTTACCGTAATTTTCCTTTCCTGATGGACTCCATGGCAGCCAACGTGTGGGTTTAGTCCCGCCTCTACTACCCTATAGGACACTACTCCCATAAATCTTTGCTCCTCACCAGCAGCCGTGTTCGATAACTAGCCTACTCCAGTCATTTGGGAGGGAACTCCTGCTGCCATGGAGTCCATCAGGAAAGGAAAATTACGGTAAGTATTTTGATAGGAATTTTCCGTTTTCCTGACAGACTCCATGGCAGCCAACGTGTGGGAAATAACTCGCCGTACACACCCGGGTGGGCAAAATGCTGAAGAAAACAAAGATTTATTTAATACCGTCCACCGACAGTACTTTAACACCAAAATCAACTGAGGATAGAGCAGCTGGCTCAACACAATAGTGGGACATGAAGGTATGGATCGATGACCAAGAAGCCGCCCTGCAAATCACTTCAGGCGAGACGTGACGAGAAGCTGCCCACGAGGTCGAAAGACTTCTAGTCGAGTGCGCTGTCACCGCTTCTGGAGGAGCCAAGCCCTTCTCTCTATATGCCCATTGGATCGCCTGTACAATCCATGCAGCAATGGATCTGACTGAGGCTCGGAGCCCCTTGTTCTTCCCGTAGAACGACACAAAAAGATAATCGGATTGACGGAAGGGAGCCGTTACTTCTAGATATTGCTTCAAGGAGACACCAACATCGAGTGGGTGTATTTCCAGACTTCCGGCAGTTCTAAAGGTAGGAAGTGAGATCTCTTGATTCTCGTGAAAGATAGAGGTGACCTTAGGGTTTGACCCTAGCATTGGAATTAGAGTCACTCTGTCTGGAAAGAAGGTTAAGAAAGGTTCTTTTGACCCTAATGCCTGGATCTCGGACACCCTCTTGGCTGAGGTGATGGCAATTAAAAAGGCAGTCTTGATAGTAAGATCTCTAACAGACAGTGGTTTAACGAGTTGAGAAAAGAACTCAAGAACTAGAGGTAGATCCCATTTAGGGAACCTGGGTTTCCTCTGAGGTCTCATTCTAATTGCTCCTTTGAAGAATTGTTGAATAAGGGCATGTCTGGCCCAGGACACCCCAGTAAAGGCTGAGATCGCTGAAACCTGTACTCGCAACGAGCTGACAGATAAGGGCAAATCCAAGCCTGATTGGAGGAAGCTCAAAATGTCCTGGACTGCAGGTGCGCCACATGACTTGGCCCTGGATGACATATGGATCGAGAACCTTGACCAGATACGCTCATACACCCTGTTAGTGCTTTGTCTTCTTGCATTCAGAAGTGTAGGAATAACCTCCTTAGGGCAACCTAGTGCTTCCAACCTACCCCTCTCAAGAACCAAGCCCTCAACTGTAGGTGAGCTGGGCATGGATGGAGAATCGTGCCTTGGAAGAGTAGATCCGTTCTGGCTGGAAGAGGAACTGGTTCCCGGAAGCTGAGGAGTGATAGGAGAGGAAACCAAGGCCTGTTGGGCCAGTAAGGAATGATGGCTATTATCTCCACCTCCTCCCACCTGAGCCTCCGCAGGAACTGGAAGATGATAGGTGTCGGAGGGAAGGCATAGGCTCTGTGGAACCACCAACGTTCTGTCAGTGCGTCTATCCCGTAGGCCTGTGGATCTCGAAACCTTGCATAGTACCTCGTTAGTTTTTTGTTGTACGGGGAGGCGAAGAGATCGACCTCTGGCGAGATCCCTAGTGTTAGAATCCATCTGAACACATCCTCGTGGAGAGACCACTCGTTGTTGTCCAGGTGGACTCGTGAGAGAAAATCCGCTTGGACATTGAGAATCCCTGGAACATAGGTTGCCGTTAGGTTGACCAGATTCTTCTGGGCCCAGACCATTATTGGTTCCACTTCTTGAAGCAGAGACAGGCTCTTGGTACCCCCTTGTTTCCTTACATAGGCTACTGCCGTCGTATTGTCTAGTCTGAGTAACACGGAAGTCCCCGCTATCAGATGACGAAATGCCAGCAGTGCCTGGAAGGCCGCACGCAACTCCAGGATATTTGACACCAATCTCCGCGCTGGGAACTCCCAGGAACCTTGAGCCACTTCCGCTAGGCAATGAGCACCCCAGCCTCTCTCGCTGGCGTCTGATGTCACAGTGATCCAAGTGATGGGAAGGATGGAGTGACACCTGCGTAGATTCTCTTTCTGAAGCCACCAGAGGAGGGAACCCCTCATGGTCTGAGAGATGTAAACGCGCTGATTCTTGTCGCCCGACCATTGAAGAAGAAACCCCTTCTGGAAAGGACGCATCCTCCACTGAGCCCATTTCACCATTGGAATTGTGGATACCATGGTGCCTATGATTCTCAGACACTGGAGGGCCCGGAGATGAGAAGAGGAGAGAGCCAGGCGAATCCTGTCCCGAACTATTGTGATCTTCTCCTCGGGTAAGGAAATTGTGCCTTTCGCTGTATCGAAGAGGGCCCCGAGGAACACGAGAGACTGAGAAGGCTCTAGTTGGCTCTTCTCCCAGTTCAGGAGCCAACCGAATTCTTGGAGAGTTGAGATGACCGTATCTCTGTGTTTCAGGAGGCAATCTCTGTCTTGCGCCAGTAGGAGGAGATCGTCCAGATAGTGGTGAAGACGGATCCCTCTGGTTCTCAGTAGAGCCACAACGGCCAACAGGACCTTCGAGAAGACTCGTGGAGAGGTGGACAGACCGAAGGGAAGGCATGTGAACTGTAAGTGTAGTTGGCCTATGGAAAAACGGAGAAAGCGTTGAAAGTCTGCTGCTACTGGAACGTGGAAATAGGCGTCCTTGAGATCTATTGAAATGAGCCAGTCTCCTGGTTGAACTGACTGTCGAATTGTGGACAGGGTTTCCATTTTGAACCTTTCCTTTTTGATGAAGAGGTTCAGGTGCGTCAAATCTATAACAGGTCGCCATGCTCCACTCTTTTTCTGGACCATGAAAAGAGGAGAATACATCCCCAAGCCACGTTGGTCGTCTGGGACAGGAATAGCCGCGCCTTGATCTAACAAAGATCTCACGTAAGCTAGAAGGATTTCTCTTTTTTCTTCTGCGGCTGGAAGAGATGTGGGGACACATCTGAGCCTGGGAGCACTGCTGAAAACCCAGGTGTGACCTGAGGAAATCGTCCTTACGGTCCAAAAGTCCTGGATCGAGGCCGCCCAAACATGCCGAAAGCGGAGGAGGCGAGCCCCCACCTGGCCTGCCTGGGCGGGCCCCATCTCAAAAAGACTTGGTCGGTTCCTTCTCACCCGACATACTGGTCTTAGCCGTCTTCTTAAAAGAAGATTGTCTGGCCTTCCAGGATCTGGAGAACTCACGGCCTGGCCTGTATCCACGTGCTTCCCTGGCACGATCCTGGTTCTGTTTCCTTGGAAACGATCTTCTCTGACCTTGTAATCGCCTGTCCTGGGGGAGGAACCCCGACTTACCCCCGGTGGCACGGGTTATGGCGCTGTCTAATTTATTACCGAAAAGAGAGGACCCATCGTAGGGGATACGGCACCAAACCTGCTTTGATGCTGGGTCTGCCAGCCAGGGGCGAAGCCAAAGGGCACGCTTGGCAGTAACAGCAGACAACATAACTCTAGCCACCAAGCGGATAATGTCGATTGAAGCCTCCCCCAGAAAGGATGAGGCTAACCTTAATTCCTGGATGGGCGAATTCTTGGCCACTTCCTCCGAGACACCTCTAAGTGTCTCGTCCACGCTATCTGACCACGTCTCCATGGCCCTGGACATGGCGGCCAGAGCCAAGGCTGGTTTACATGCCATGCCCGCTGTGAGATAGACCCTCTTCAAATCCGAGTCTATCCGTCTGTCCAAGGCGTCTCTGAACGAGACCGTGTCTTCCAGAGGGAGGGTCACATGCCTGACCAATCTCATCACCGCTGCATCCACTAACGGAGCAGACTCCAGTTGCTTAACATCTTCTTCCTTGAAGGGATAAAGCCTCTGAATTTTAGAGAGAAGGGAGTTCTTCTTCTCTACCTTTCCCCACTCATCCGTGATAACTTCACCTAATTCAGTGAAAAAGGGGAAGCTGACACGTTCCTTCTTCAGCTGCTTGAAGAACTTCCTCTGTTTTGCAGGGGCCGTCACTGGCTCTTCCCAGCTTAAAGTTTCCTTTATGGCTTTAATCAGAGGAGGGAGTAAGTCAAAACTAAATCCAGTATAAGGGTCTTCTCCTTCTGAATCACTATCCGAGGAGACAGCAGACAGGTGACTGGGTAAAGAGGACTCACAAGTGTCCTGAGCCTGGGTATCTCTGATTGGTGGGTCTGGAGGCTCTGTAGGAGAAACATGGGATTGGCTAGACCCCAATTCTCTTAGATTCTCTTTCACGATCTTCTCCACCAGAGACTTGAGTTGCTGATCTGATCCACCTCTTTCACCTGTTGCTTTTATATAGCAGGTATCACAGAGGGATTTGCCTAAAGGAACCTTTGCCCTACACCCCCAGCAGGCTCCTTCGGTTGCATGACTGGAGTGAGATTTGGAAGGGCGAGATGGTTCCCGGCTACGGTGTCTCGACTTCGAGGAGGAACCGTGATGTCCAGATCTGGAAGAGGAATGCCGGTGCTGTGATCTAGAGGAACCACTTCTGTGCGAGCTACGTTGTTGAGTAGACCTAGAAGGGCTGAAAAAGAAAAACACAAGTCCATCTGTGTTAATGGAGACAACAGATAACTGATGTTCCATAACCCCCCCCCCCGCAACACCCAGGCAGGAACCCCCCCTACCAAGTACCTGTTGCGAGAGGGCTGGCCAGGGGCAGGCGGTGAAGCGCTAGGGTTCCCAGAGGGATCCATCGGGGCTGAAACAACAAGGCAGCCAGATAGGAATTAAAAAGCAGTAAGGGCAGGCCACAAAACCTGTCCTCAGAAGCCTCCTCACCTGATATAGCAGACTCAGAGCAAGGGGATACACTGCCGACAGTCTGAAAGCATTCCCAAGCCTGCAGACCATTTTCCCAAATTTAAATCTGGCGCCCCTGTGACGTCACCGCCGTGCCGCTAGTGCGCACGCGCAGTTACCGCTATGCGCGTGCGCGAACCAAGCCTCGTTCTCGCGCCGTACCCGCGCATGCGCAGAACGGCCGCGAAAACGAAACCAGGAAGTGAACGGCGGCTGGAACGCAGAGGGAACCAGCCGCCATGTCTGCCAGCTGCACTGTACCCGACAGTGCGGGGAAGAACACAGGCACAAGCAGAGACAAACACAGGGAAGGGATACACAAACTGCTGCCAAAACAGAGAAAACGGAACGGACTCACCACTCCTGCTGCGATCGAGACCTGGGTCAGGTAACACCGCACAAACCGGACTTATTCCTGGGCAACAAGGGTCACCTGCTAGTAGCTAGGCTGTATGACCAGTTGGGGTTCGCCTGCCAGTGGCTAGGACTACACCGTCTCCAGAGCCTCTTCCATATGCCCCTTCCATACCCTGCTAGTAGCTAGGGCTTATTGGAATAATGCGATCCCAACCTAGGAATCGCTCGCCAGATCTGATCGCAGGGAGAAAATAATCTTCGGGTAGAAAGACCATTTTACTAGGTCCTTGGAGGAGGACAAAAAAAGAACACGGCTGCTGGTGAGGAGCAAAGATTTATGGGAGTAGTGTCCTATAGGGTAGTAGAGGCGGGACTAAACCCACACGTTGGCTGCCATGGAGTCTGTCAGGAAAAGGTATTTAGCAGTTTATATTTACTAAAATGATTGCATTTCCATGTTCTGTGTACTGTGGGAGACCAGATATAGTGAATGCAGGGTCCTGGGTTTAGTAACACTTTAAGGGCAATTTAAACATGTTTGTAGTAGTCCTGAAAGGAGTATTGTTGCAAAGGCAAGAGGAACAGAGAGACTTGTTCCAAAAGAATTACAGGTGCTTCCGAAACTTGGGGACGATGGCAAATATGTGTGAGATGTAGGGGTTTTGATTTACTAAAGGCAAATGGAAAAAGTACAAATATAATACCACGCTACGCTCTTAAATAAAACTCAGCAGCTAACACGGCAAACAGACAATTGCAATGATAGTGATAAAGGTAAACGTGCAGCGCTGCACTTTTATTGAAGGCAAATAGACTGTGCACTTTGCAAGTGCAGTTGCTCCAGAGATTAGTAAAATGAACAGAAGCTCTGCTGACTTCCATCATCCAATTATGTGCAAGCAAAAATGCATTTTTTTAAAAAATTTTTTTTTCCTTGCATGTGATTGGATATTCTTTGTAAAGTGAAACTTGACCTTATTTACTAAGCTCTGGATCAACTGCACTTACAAAGTGCGCAGTCTGTTTGCCTTTAGTAAATCAACCCCGTAGTCTCTCTTTTCTACATGAGGAAGATGGCACCTGGTGCCAACATGAAGACATCATCCTTTTTCTCCTCCCAGACAGTTGCCAGTCCCTAGACAAAAGCCTATGATTCTCAGAAAACTCAGACGTGTCACCGAGGACTCCGAATTATTCCCACTCCTCAATCCTAATAAACTGGTACAAAGTACAACCTTCCGTCCTCCAGGGGCATGAAGCCTGACGCCAGCCTTCATCCCTAATTACTCCACGCCAGACACAGGCGGGCAGCTGGCTACAGATGTGTGCAGCCTTGGGTGCAAAGCAGGAAGCGAATGTCAGAGGGAAAAGACATTTTCTGCAAGACCTCCACTGACACCGGAAATTCTAGGAGCCAGGATATTTAAAAGCTGTTTTAAATCACAATTATATCCAGCTAGCACTTTTCAGTTCTTACTTGCAATAAGTGCTTATTTGTAATCCATGATCATCAAAGTGTGCCTGATCCTTCTACTGTATCATGCTAACTGTTAGAATAGCATAGCTCCCAGCTGTCCCTGATTTCGAGGGACTGTCCCTGATTTCGAGGGACTGTCCCTGATTTGGAGCAATGTCCCTCTTTCCCCCTCATATGTCCCTCATTTTGCTCTGATCTTTATAGTTGTATATAAAATGCACTTTTTATCTTTCAAAAAGTGGTTCCCAGTGCTAAACTTTGCATCCAAATTCTAAATGGCTCCATTTGTCAATTTTAATAGCCAATATAAAGGAATATTGGTGGTTTAAAAAAAAAAAGCACTTGTGGATTTAATTAACCCTTTTTTTTTTGGATATGTCCCCTTTAAGGGGCGTGTCAGGGGGGAGTGTCCTATGCCCACATACCTTTGCTAGTAGGTGTCCCTCATTCCCATCTCAAAATGTTGGGGGAGGTATGGAATAGTCAGACCTTTTATTACTTCTCTTAAAGCTGAACTCTGGGAAAAGTAATGATTCTCCCTTGCTCTGGAGCTACCCCCGCACTGCAAGGGTTAAATGCTTGTTTAGATCTAGGGGAGTGGGAAAAGCATTTTTACTAACTCATGCTCCAGCAGTCGCGGGTCCTCTGACATCATCAAGTACAAACAGGGGCTGACTGGCAATTTTTGCCCCAGGGGGCAAGTACAACTCATGGGCCCCTGGTACAGCGACTCAACCCCCCTCCCACTCCCCCTCTTCCATGCCTCCTCCCGACCCCATCCCAGACTTAAAGGTGTTTTAAAGGCAGAAGGTTTTTTTTTTATCTTAATGCATTCTATACATTAAGATAAAAAAAACCTTCTGTGTGTAGCAGCCATCCCAGCACCCCCCCCCCCCCTAATTACTTACCTGAGCCCCATCCCTCGCCAGCGATGTCCCAGGACACTCCTCCTTATTGGCTGAAACATAACAGCGGCGCCATTGGCTCAATCAAAGTCAGTCTGCCAATCAGGGGAGAGAGGGGGCAGGGCTGGGTCAGGGCTCCATGTTTGAATGGACACACAGAGCTGTGACTCCGCTCCAGTGCCCCTATAGGGAGCTGCTGACTGTGGGGGCACTCGATAGGAGGGAGGGGCCAGGAGCAGCAGAGAGGAGGATTAGAGCTGCTCTGTGCAAAACCAACTGCACAGAGGAGGTAAGTATAACATGTTTGTTATTTTTTTAATTTATTTTTTAAACGAGGCTTTACAATCACTTTAAGCTCCACTCCAGATAACCTCTGCTCAGTGGGCGGGTCAGGCTGGACAGCGCCTGCTGTGCTGACTCCAGATTCCAGAACTGGCCAGCAGGGGGAAACCTGCGGGGCTGGCCGGGGGACCAGAGCTTCCGGTAAGGCACGGAGCAGGCCTCTGCTCAGACACTCAGACAACGGTCGGGGCTGGCCAGGGGAGTAGTGCTTCCGGTAAGGCACGGAGCCAGCAACTGCTCAGACGTGGCGTACACCATCCATGGGGGGGGGGTATTGGCGGCCTGCACTCTGTCCTTGTCCTCATCCCGCACTTGGTAGGACACCGGCGGGGACTTTTTACTGCTCTTCACAAAGAAGTTTTTAGACATGTCTGCAATGGAAGCAGTGCATCATAGCAGCCTGGGGTGGCAATCATCCCCCTGCCCACCAGTCCAGTCTGCCCCTCAGTACAAACAGGGTCCGACGCCGTGCACAAGATGTAATGGTATCGGGGGGGGGGGGGGGACAGTCTGCTGCTGGAGCATAGGGGACCGCCAACTGCAAGGGGAGTGAAGGCTCAGGTAAGTAAAAGTGCATTTGCCAGTCCCCTAGAGGTCTGGACCTATGCAAACATTGAAGTGGGAGTAGCCCCAAATGTAATTTACAGTTTCACCACCCAACCCCGGATCTTGAGAACTTATCTTTCTGGACTTGCCCTTTAAAAGGACACAATGTCATTGCGGACCTCCTTCTGAAAATGCTATTTGCCTAGCTGCCATACTGGCCCTCTAGCTTCATTTTCTTCCAGTGTGATTGCAAGCCTAGGCCTCGTCAGCAGCTGGTTTGGCAGCCTGTGCTTGCAGTCACACTGGAAAAAAAATAACAGTAAACATCCAGTTCAGTTCTACACCCCTGAGGATCTTCATGGTCTCCTTGGTTTGTAGTGTAATCTAACACAAATGGAAATTGAAGCGCCACACCACCTCTAATAGGTCCAAATACAGCTTTATTCCAATAAAGGTCAAGAGAACAATCCAAAAGGTAGCCAACACGTTTCTAGTCTATTCACATTGTTGTCAATCAAGGCCTAAAGAAGGGGGATGCTCTTGGACCCTTAAAAAAAAAAAAACATTTGCAACCTTTTGGATTGTCCTCCTGACTTATATTGGAATAAAGTTGGACCTCTTAGCAGTGGAGTGGCGCTTCAGTTTCCATTTTTGTTACATTACACTACAAGCCAAGGAGACTGTGGAGATCCTCTGGGGCGTAGAAGCTGCCTGCCTGATCATTTACATCAACATCAACATAAATATTTTAAGATAGAGGTAACAGGAAATAACTCTTCGCTAAGTGGAAAGTGCTATCTTTCCACTTCCCCCAACCACTCTGTCATGTGACAGTGCTTGGGCACAGCTATCGGCCTCTAGACTGGAGCTTTGAATCATGTAGGAGGTCCCAAAAACCAAAACCTGTGAGGTAGGAGCAGTGGAGATTGTAACGTATGAGACCCATTTCAGAAGCAGTTCTCAACTATCTGAGTGTTTTTTTTTTAATCTCTCTTTCCTGGCAAAGATCTGCATGGGTATGACCAAATATTTTCCAATCTACTAAAATATGCTGCCTCAACAGTCCCTCAGGCAAACAAGTTAATACCTATGTCAGTATGACATTGACTAAGGCAGCCTTTCTCAACCTGTTTACACCAAAGGAACCCTTTTAATAATTTTCAAATTTAGGGAACCCCTATTAAGATTAGCCCATTAGGAAAATGTTTATTGCATTGGTGGGAAGAATGCCTCCCTTCTACTGGTGGTTACAATATCACCCTTAGAATCACTTAAAAAAAATCATTGGTGCCATGGCTCTGCCAAGTGGCGATGGAACTGTAACTTTGAAAGTGCTATCAAATGGGCGGTCAGTCGGCCACAGCTCAAGGAACCCCTCTGTAGCAGTCTCTCAACCTTTTTAACATGGAGGAACACTTTAAATAACTTTCTGGAACACTTTCTGGTCCCAGGGAACCCTTGTTTATAATTATTATATCTACCACTCATTGTACATATTCTGATGTTCATTAAGAAGAATGCTTATTACATTTGTGATCTTTGGGAAGAACCCCTCTTACACATAGCTAAAATGATGATCATTGGTGTCAGGGGCTGCTCATCTGAGAGGCAGAAATTGTTCCCTGCTCAGTGAGCCCCTAGCAATGTCTGGAGGGACGCTGGTGGAGAATGGCTGCTCTGGAGGAACCCTAGGGCTCTATGGAACCCTGGTGGAGAATGGCTGCTCTGGAGAAACCCTAGGGCTCCATAAAACCCTGTTGGAGAATGGCTGCTCTGGAGGAACCCTAGGACTTCAAGAAACCTTGATTGAGAATGGCTGTTCTAGAGAAACCTTAGGGCTCCATAAAACCGTGGTGGAGAATGGCTGCTCTGGAGGAACCCTAGGGCTCCATAAAACCCTGTTGGAGAATGGCTGCTCTGGAGGAACCCTAGGGCTTCAAGAAACCTTGATTGAGAATGGCTGTTCTAGAGGAACCTTAGGGCTCCATAAAACCCTGGTGGAGAATGGCTGCTCTGGAGGAACCCTAGGGTTCCATAAAACCCTGTTGGAGAATGGTTGCTCCGTAGGAACCCTAGGGCTCCATAAAACCCTGGTGTAGAACGGCTTCTCTGGAGGAACCTTAGGGTTCCATGAAACCCTGGTTAAGAATGGCTGCTCTGGAGGAACCCTAGGACTCCATGAAACCCTGGTGAAAAATGGCTGCTCTGGAGGAACCCTAGGGCTCCAAAAAAAAAACGCTGATTGAGAATGGCTGCTCTGGAGGAACCCTGGGGCTCCATAAAACCCTGATTGAGAATGGTTTGACTTTGCTGCCATCAATGAGTGCAGACATTCAGGCTCTCATCGCTGAAAAATGTGCAGCTTGTCTCTGCTTGCTTTTGCAGCCCTGCTGAGCACCAATCCTTTGTAACCCAAGGATAGAAACTGCAGTCTCCACAATTTGCATCAGCTCAGTTTTCCATATGAAACCCAAGGCCGTATTTTCTAGCTGGAGAATGGTGCGTGATGGCAATTGTGGAGTACTGCAGTGTCATTTCTGGATCCAAAAAAAATAAGACTCACAAATAGACATGGAATTCACTGCCATCTCCTCCAAAATCACACCCATGCTGCTGCACTGAGACCCTGTGTGGCTGCGTAGGTGTCGGGACCAATTATTAGCAGCAAAAAAAAAGAGGTCTTTAAATATTCTCTGCTGCTGTTACCAGGCAATTGATCAACAAAGAGACAAAATCTGTCTGCATGGACTATGCAAAACCAGACAGGGAGGGGAGGAGGTGTGTACGATAAGATGCAGCCATGGCACACATGTGCATGCAACGAGGGATTGCTACATGGGTTTACATGCCATGTTCATCATATGCCTTCAGCAAAACTAAAAAAAAAAAAAATTGATTTTAATAGCAAAAAAAGCTAAGTCTGCTTATATCTTTACTCCAGAGAAAGAGAAAAAAAAGACTGAGGGTTAGTATTGCATATAGAATGCAAATGATTTCCAAAGGGGGTGTCGACCATGCAGATTGCCCAGCATGCTGGAAAATCTCTGCGTAGACTCCTTCAGCTCTTTATTCTCCCACAAAAAAAAAAAAAATCCTTTTGCAGGGAGCACAAGTTGCAATTTTGTTTTTCCATTTCCAGATCTGATTTTAGGAACAGTCAACTCCATTTCCTATTGTACATCCTCCTTTAGATCTATCACCGACTATTATGTAGTGCAAAGGGCCTCCCTGATTTGAAATGAATTAAATGGAGTTCTTAAAGGTTTGTCCTCGTTTGGATTTGGTAAACCTAAAAGAGATTGTACAATCAAATTGTATAGTGTGCTGCCACATTAAGGAACCCACTGGTGTTCAGAGGCAGCGCATGCACAGGAAAAGGTGTATTCCCTTTCTGCCATGGAAAAGGGAATGATTAGCACAAAAAAATATATTTTTCAACACACTGGACAATTGCAATAATTAATAAACCCCCTATAGAACCCAATTATTGCTAAATACGTTCAATGCTATAGCTTGTACTGAAATGATCTGAAGGACCACGCATGTGCATGCACAGATTGCTACATATACACATTCATGTATTGCATGCTGTATTCATATTGAGTAAAGAAAAAGGAGGTTTTCGCACAAATGAAAGGATGAATGCACATTTTTTTTTTTTTTTTGCAAGTGCACCACACCCAAGGCAGATTGCAAACAGAGAGGCTTATTTAATAAGGCAATGCAATGAGCGACGATCATGCACTACGCAGCAGAAAAGGAGATAAAACAGCGAATAACGAATGCATTTTAGTGCACAATGCCTTCCTTAAAGGACATGCACATATAGAAGATCAGTGATGCATTGACCACCCCCACCCCCCCCCCCATACCCAATGCTTGGTCATTGCTGATCCATTGAATGGATGCAGTCTCCTACCTGACAGGGTGCTGGCCATGGTGCTGAAGGATGCAGAGTGGAAGATGATCAGAAAGGAAGGGGCTTGTTGGGTGGCTGACTACTGCAATGCTGTGGAAGGGGGAGAGCTAACGCCTGACTCAGCTCAAGGGGGATCCAGGAGATGGAGAGGGAGGAGACAGAGGTGGGGGAGCCAGTAGAGGATATAGGGTGTGTGTGTGTAATAAGGATGGAGGGGGTTGCTGGGTGACTTTCACAGGAGGGAGATTCTGCTTTCAGCTTCTATAGATTTCCTCTAGCTGGGATAACAATGAGAGGAGAAGGAGTGCAGAGTCACACCCAGCTCTGATGACTCCCCCCCCCCACCATTGTATCCACATGGACCAACCCAGCTCCCTAGATCAGACCCCCCACATCTCCCCCCCCCCCCCCCCCCCCCCACACACACACCCCTTCCAATTCTGCACAGTCCCAACCTCCTAATATGGTGAAAATGCATCCATAGGTTGTGTGTCTTCATATACTGATCTATGATCAGAGGATGCATGTGAATGAATGGTAATATGTGACACCCCTATGTCTGCTTCTCAATAGACAATAGAACAAAAAAATAAAAATCACTAGGTCTGCTCCATTCCACCTCTGTTCGGGGGGGTTTGTTTTCTTTTGTGCCTCTTTAAAGTGGAAGTGCATCCTAAAATGATTCTAAAAACAGCAAAGAGGATCTTTATTTTAGGCTGCCCTGCCTCCCTCCCCCCTACATCTCTTACCATTGGACATAATGGGGGAGATTTACTAAAAGTGATGCACACAGAATCTGGTGCAGTGGTGTATTTTGGCTTTGGGCTGCCCTAGGCAAAACTAAAATCGGGCGCTCTGGTGGCTGTGCAGGGTCTCTGGTGGATGTGTGGGGTCTCTGGTGGATGTGTGGGATCTCTGGTTGCCATACTGGGTCTCTGGTGGCTGTGTGGGGTCTCTGGGGGCTGTGCGGGGTCTATGGTGGCTGTGGGGGGGATCTCTGGTGGCTGTGGGGGGGTCTCTGGTGGCTTTGGGGGATCTCTGGTTGCCATACTGTTTCTCTGGTGGCTGTGTGGGGTCTCTGGTGGCTGTGGGGGTCTCTGGTGGCTGTGGGGGGTCTCTGGTGGCTGCGTTGGGTCTCTGGTGGCTGCGTTGGGTCTCTGGTGGCCAAATGGGGTCTCTGGTGGCTGTGCAGGGTCTCTGGTGGCTCTGTTGGGTCTCTGGTGGCTGCGTTGGGTCTCTGGTGGCTGTGCGGGGTCTCTGGTGGCTGTGCGGGGTCTCTGGTTGACAAATTGGGTCTCTGGTGGCTGTGCAGTGTCTCTGGTGGCTTGGTGGGGTCTCTGGTGGCTGTGTTGGGTCTCTGGTGGCTGTGTGGGGTCTCTGGTGGCTGTGCAGAGTCTCTGGTGGCTGTGGGGGGGTCTCTGGTGGCTGTGGGGGGGTCTCTGGTTGCCAAATGGGGTCTCTGGTGGCTGTGGGGGGTCTCTGGTGACTGCGTTGGGTCTCTGGTGGCTGCGTTGGGTCTCTGGTGGCTGCGTTGGGTCTCTGGTGGCTGCGTTGGGTCTCTGGTGGCTGTGCAGGGTCTCTGGTGGCTGTGCAGGGTCTCTGGTGGCTGTGCAGGGTCTCTGGTGGCTGCGTTGGGTCTCTGGTGGCTGTGTGGGGTCTCTGGTGGCTGTGCGGGGTCTCTGGTGGCTGTGCGGGGTCTCTGGTGGCTCTGTTGGGTCTCTGGTGGCTCTGCGTTGGGTCTCTGGTGGCTCTGCGTTGGGTCTCTGGTGGCTCTGCGTTGGGTCTCTGGTGGCTGTGGGGGGGGTCTCTGGTGGCTGTGGGGGGGTCTCTGGTGGCTGTGGGGGGTCTCTGGTGGCTCTGTTGGGTCTCTGGTGGCTGCGTTGGGTCTCTGGTGCCCAAATGGGGTCTCTGGTGGCTCTGTTGGGTCTCTGGTGGCTGCGTTGGGTCTCTGGTGGCTGTGCGGGGTCTCTGGTGGCTGTGCGGGGTCTCTGGTGGCTGCGTTGGGTCTCTGTTGGCTGCATTGGGTCTCTGGTGGCTCTGTTGGGTCTCTGATGGCTGCGTTGGGTCTCTGGTGCCCAAATGGGGTCTCTGGTGGCTGTGCAGGGTCTCTGGTGGCTCTGTTGGGTCTCTGGTGGCTGCATTGGGTCTCTGGTGGCTGCGTTGGGTCTCTGGTGGCTGTGCAGGGTCTCTGGTGGCTGCGCGGGGTCTCTGGTGGCTGCGCGGGGTCTCTGGTGGCTGTGCGGGGTCTCTGGTGGCTGTGCAGGGTCTCTGGTGGTTGCGTTGGGTCTCTGGTGGCTGTGGGGGGTCTCTGGTGGCTGTGGAGGGGTCTCTGTTGGCTGCATTGGGTCTCTGGTGGCTCTGTTGGGTCTCTGATGGCTGCGTTGGGTCTCTGGTGCCCAAATGGGGTCTCTGGTGGCTGTGCAGGGTCTCTGGTGGCTCTGTTGGGTCTCTGGTGGCTGCATTGGGTCTCTGGTGGCTGCGTTGGGTCTCTGGTGGCTGCGCAGGGTCTCTGGTGGCTGCGCGGGGTCTCTGGTGGCTGCGCGGGGTCTCTGGTGGCTGTGCGGGGTCTCTGGTGGCTGTGCAGGGTCTCTGGTGGCTGGGGGGGTCTCTGGTGGCTGGGGGTCTCTGGTTGCCGTGTGGGGGTCTCTGGTGGCTCTGCGGGGTCTCTGGTGGCTCTGCGGGGTCTCTGGTGGCTGTGCAGGGTCTCTGGTGGCTGGGGGGGGTCTCTGGTGGCTGGGGGGGCTCTGGTTGCCATACTGGGTCTATGATGGCTGTGTGGGGTCTCTGGTGGCTCTGCGGGGTCTCTGGTGGCTGTGCGGGGTCTCTGGTGGCTGTGCGGGGTCTCTGGTGGCTGGGGGGGTCTCTGGTTGCCATGCTGGGTCTATGGTGGCTGTGTGGGGTCTCTGGTGGCTGTGCAGAGTCTCTGGTGGCGGTGGGGGGTCTCTGGTGGCTGTGGGGGGTCTCTGGTGGCCAAATGCGGTCTCTGGTGGCCAAATGGGGTCTCTGGTGGCTCTGTGGGGTCTCTGGTGGCTCTGTGGGGTCTCTGGTGGCTATGCGGGGTCTCTGGTTGACAAATGGGTTCTCTGGTGGCTGTGGGGGGTCTCTGGTTGCCAAATGGGGTCTCTGGTGGCTGTGCAGGGTCTCTGGTGGCTCTGTTGGGTCTCTGGTGGCTCTGCAGGGTCTCTAGTTGACAAATTGGGTCTCTGGTGGCTGTGTGGGGTCTCTAGTTGACAAATTGGATCTCTGGTGGCTGTGCAGGGTCTCTGGTGGCTTGGTGGGGTCTCTGGTGGCTGTGTTGGGTCTCTGGTGGCTGTGTTGGGGTCTCTGGTGGCTGTGCGGGGTCTCTGGTGGCTGTGCGGGGTCTCTGGTTGCCAAATGGGGTCTCTGGTGGCTGTGTGGGGGGTCTCTGGTGGCTGGGGGGGTCTCTGGTGGCTGTGGGGGGTCTCTGGTGGCTGTGGGGGGGTCTCTGGTGGCTCTGTTGGGTCTCTGGTGGCTCTGTTGGGTCTCTGGTGGCTCTGTTGGGTCTCTGGTGGCTGTGCGGGGTCTCTGGTTGCCAAATGGGGTCTCTGGTGGATGTGTGGGATCTCTGGTTACCATACTGGGTCTCTGGTGGCTGTGCGGGGTCTCTGGTGGCTGTGTGGGGTCTCTGGTGGCTGTGCGGGGTCTCTGGTTGACAAATGGGGTCTCTGGTTGACAAATGGGGTCTCTGGTGGTTATGCGGGGTCTCTGGTGGCTATGTGGTCCAAGCATGAATGAACCCTGGGGTCACATCCTTAGGTCTTAGGAGGGGGTGTCACGTCCTGAGCTCTGAGGGGTTCATGCTGGAACTTGTAGTCCTTCACTTTTGGCAGGATCCCAGCATTAACCCCTGACATCTAAGGATGTGACCCCCAAAAGGGAAGGACTACAAGTCCCAGCATGAACCTCTGAGATCAAAGGATGTAACCCCTTAGCTCTCAGGGGTTCATGCTGGAACCTGTAGTCCTTCACTAGTTGAGGGGGGCACATCCTCAGCTCTGAGGGAGTCATGCTAGGACTTGTAAACCTTCACTTTTGGGGGGGTCACATCCCCCAAAAGTGAAGGGCTACAAGTCCCAGCAATAATCCCTCCTGTTTGTATGGGTGTCTGGCTCTGCAGTGACTGTGCTCTGCTCCCTCATGATGACACTGCATATGCCCCGCCTCATTTTACAGTTTAGTTCCCTTCTTCCCTCAGAGCATGCTGGAGGCCCGGAGAAGATAGAGGAGGTGGGTGAACCATGGAGAGCACTAGGCGTGGAGGAGAAGGAAGTTAGATCCTCCTATGCTTTGCATGCTGGCGCCGCCTTGGGCTTCCTCTGCATTAGGGTGGGGAGTCGTGGACGTGATGTCACTGGTTGCTAGACACCAGGCGACTCTAGCAACTAGTGGCCAATAGAGCCTCAGCCAGCGGTGGAGGGGGAGCCAGCGGTACCGCCTTGTTCCTAAACTAAAGTGTCTCTCAGGCTAGTCTATCTGCGCCTCTGCCAAGTTCGCGCCGGTTCCCTGCATTCTCGGCGAGCTGGCGGCTCGCTAGTGTCTCTTCTGCCGGGGGGGGGGGGGGGTGGGGGGGTGGGCGCTCTCTGCCAACCCTTTAGAATGCTGCCTGAGGCAAACGCCCCTGCAGCTGTGCATAGTAACCAATCAACTTCTAACTTCAGCTTGTTCAATTACATTTTGACAGTAAAACCTAAAAGCTGATTGGTTAATATGCAGAGCTGCACCAGATTCTGTGTGCACCACTTTTAGTAAATAACCCCCAATCTTTTTTTTTCTTCAATGTACTTTATTTGTGTTGCAAAGCAGCACTTCCGCTTTTCCCACCTAGGCAAAATGTTTCCCCCAACCCCCACGCATGTGCAGATCTGCTACAGGGTGCAGGTACCGAGAGAGCCTCGTGGCCCATCAGGTTCCCTGGTCATCCACATAAGCACAGGGTTTCCCACCTATGTGCAAAGACTGGCAACAGGGAAGCCCAAAACCTTCCCTGCCTTTTCACGTACGCGGAAACCACCTTGTGCATGCGCAGATGCACCAGTGGGCTCTACCAGGATCTGAAGGCAAGGCAGGGCCCCAGGGGTACATCTGCGCATGCACAAGAATGGCTGCACTGAAGGGAAGGGGCAGAGCCTTTCTAGTGCAGACTGAGCCTGGGTTCACATATATGCGAATTGGATGCAGATTTCCTCACTTTCAATTCACTTAATAGGCGAGTGTGATTGGCTCTCAATGGAGCCAGTTCACACAGGTCCAGGGCAGCCGCAGTCCTGATTGCAGAAGGATCCTGCACAGTGGCGGCCTGTCCATATGGGGCGCAGGGGCGCCAGGCCCCTAATTTACATGCAGGGTGCCAGACGCATGGATTCCAATGGGAGTTTTTATTTTTTAGAAGCACATGATTAGAGCCTGAGGCTCTAATTGGCTTCAAAAAAGGGTAGGCTTGGGGCACAGATCACTGCGCCCCGAGCCCACCCACCTGTGTGACAATAGCGAATTAATGAAAAAGAAATAAATAAGTAAATAGAATATGATAAATTATATTTCCATTCTGTGCTCATAAATCGTATTGACATGTGCAATATAAAGTCCATAACCCACCACCAAAATTCTTGAATCAAGTGAGAGTGAAGAATTCCTGTTTATGTGAAAAATTTAGTGCCATCTTCCACAGATTAATGGGCAAACATCCTACTCACCAAACCGACATGACACCCATAACAGGTAGTCAAAAACGCATGGATGGCAAAGAGATGTATTCTCCAATGGAAAAACGGCCACCAGAAAAGAAAAATCTGCCAATGAAGGTTTAATCATATATCAAAGAACTCCTCATGGTGTAGCTTGTAACTATTTATTAATCAAAACAAAGTATCCACTTACAGTTAGGTATACTTTCAAAAGCCCGTGGAACCGAGCAGGCATGCCGATCGCGTTCCACCTGCGTTCCAATCGAATTGGGAAAGTGACGTGTCACGCACTAGACGACCCAATGCGTTTCACCAGCAATGTCTGACGTCATCAGGGGTCATGTGATCGAACCAGTCACTTCCTCCGCATATTACAGTATCTCACAAAAGTGAGTACAGCCCTCACATTTTTGTAAATATTTTATTCTTTTCATGTGACAACACTGAAGAAATGACACTTTGCTACAATGTAAAGTAGTGAGTGTACAGCTTGTATAACAGTGTAAATTTGCTGTCCCCTCAAAATAACTCAACACACAGCCATTCATTTCTAAACCACTGGCAACAAAAATGAGTACACCCCTAAGTGAAAATGTCCAAATTGAGCCCAATTAGCCATTTCCTTCCCCGGTGTCATGTGACTCGTTAGTGTTACAAGGTCTCAGGTGTGAATGGGGAGCAGGTGTGTTAAATTTGGTGTGATCGCTCTCACTCTCTCATACTGGTCACTGGAAGTTCAACATGGCACCTCATGGCAAAGAACTCTCTGAGGATCTGAAAAAAAGAATTGTTGCTCTACATAAAGATGGCCTAGGCTATAAGAAGATTGCCAAGACCCTGAAACTGATCTGCAGCACGGTGGCCAAGACCATACAGGGGTTTAATAGGACAGGTTCCACTCAGAACAGGCCTTGCCATGGTCAACCAAAAGAAGTTGAGTGCACGTGCTCAGCGTCATATCCAGAGGTTGTCTTTGGGAAATAGACGTATGAGTGCTGCCAGCATTGCTGCAGAGGTTGAAGGGGTGGGGGGGTCAGCCTGTCTGTGCTCAGACCATATGCCGCACACTGCATCAAATTGGTCTGCATTTGTTGTGTACACAATGGTGACTTGCTACACATGATGTGGAAATGTCCAAAACTCTACCGTTACTGGCAGTACGCTTTGTCCACAATATCCCAGGCATATCAGACCCCAGTTCCACGAGACCCAGTTATTTGTCTGCTTGGTGCCTTGGAGATACCCTCAATCTCACCGAATGGACACACGGCAATTGTACGGCTACTATATATGGCACGCAAAGCCATAGCGAGGCTCTGGATAACTCTGAGGGTGCCAATGGGTAAGGGATGGGTCGAACTGGTAAATAATATGCTACTACGAGAAAAGATCACTTATCAACACAGAAACGTCCTATAAAAATTTTACTCAATGTGGCAGCCGTGGTTGGATACACCAGGACTAGGTCCAACCCAGTTGATCAAAGACAGGCTATTACAATTGTAAGTTGGCAAATTAAAAGACAGAGTCAGAAAGTGGATAATAATGTCTAATAATTTCTTTAAACATTTAACAGTGATGGAACCCTGGTGAAGCCCAAAAGCAAATACAGTAGGCATTGAGGATATTGTTCTATCCTTGTCCTATGTGCCTTGAAATGGAGGTTATGTTTGTTCTCCCTCTTACCGATCTATAGTTACAAGTCCAATGTTTTACAATAGCTCCCTTACTACAAAAGACACAATCTAAGTGCAATGGTAAATGTTGTTGTCAAGTTATGCAGCACCATCGAGATCAATAATAAAATATTTGTACAGTGAGTTGATTTTATACGACTGTTTATACCTGCTGTATGATAATGATAACAATAATGATCATAATGTCTACTGTACCTGATTATAATGCTGCAATTGTCCTGTGCCTGTCTGTGCTTATATCTGTTTTTGCACAATAAACTTTAAAAAAAAAAAATAAAAAATGTTATTGCATTTTAGTGTAAATATGAGATCTGAGGTCTTTTTGACCCCCAGATCTCATATTTAAGAGGACCTGTCATGCTTTTTTTCTATTACAAGGGATGTTTACATTCCTTGTAATAGGAATAAAAGTGACACAATTTGTTTTTTTTTTTTATTAAAAGAACAGTGTAAAAATGAAAAAAATTAAAAAAATGAAAAGCTAGCTGATAAAACCCCCGGTATCCCCGTTTTCGTGCGGCGGTTGGCTACAAGATAAAAGTGGTCCCTGTGACGGATTCGCCGCAAGATCACTTTTATCGGTGGCGGGAGAGGGGCTCCCCCTCCCGCCGTGATCCGGTGCCCTCCGCCTCTTACCAGAGCCGTCGGCAGCGGCGGAGGTGATCGCGTCTGTCCCCTTGCTGTGCCTGGAGACGAGTGAGGGGAAGATGGCGCCCACTCGTCTCCATGACACCGCACGTCACTTCCGCCCATACGTCTTAACCCCTTCCCGCCGACCGAACGCACATATGCGTTTAAAAGACCGCTGCACAAATACAATGGACATAAAATATTGCAACAACCACCATTTTATCCTCTAGGGTCTCTACTAATATATATATATATATATATATATATATATATATATATATATATATATATATACATATTTGGGGGTTCTAATTAATTTTCTAGCAAAAAAAAATAAAAATGATTTTGACCTTAAAACCAACAAATGTCAGAAAAAGGTTTAGTGTTTAAGTGGTTAAACTTCCCTCATTTACACACCAAAGTGTATTCCTTTGATCTAAAGGACAAATCGTTACAATGTTTATATTTAAGTTCCACTGCTAAAGAATGTTGTGATTCTTGGCAGACTGCCCTGTTTGATATTTACAGACAGTTGTAAAAGTCACTGCGTTTTACAAACTGTCAGTAAATTTACTGACGGTTGGCAACCCTGCATTGTAGTGATTTACAGAGGAAGGACACAGCAGCAAAATGATCAGGAGCGGCTTGGGCACACACTGGCGGCTCTGTAGACATGAGGAGCCACCGAATTCCACGGTGATCACACGGGGAGCAGAGCCCCTGCAGGGTGGGGGGGAGGGGATCAGACTCAGGGGAGACACTCTGGTTGCGCCCCGCCCCCCCACAAGCACAATGCCCTGGCGGGCCGCATCCTGTGTCCACCCATAGACATCACTCTGCTCTCAGGGCCAGTTCACACCATAGAAACGCAGTCCGGATCCGTTCCAGATGCTTTTCTGCATGCGCGTTTTTGATGCGTTCCATCGCTCCCCCCCCCCTCTTTTTCCTTAAAGGGGTTTTAAACCCTCATGGTTTTTCAACTGAATGCATTCAGGCGAAAAACCTTCTGTGGTGCTGTCCCCCCCCCCCAGTCCCCGTTTTACTTATCTGACCCCGATCTTTCTCTGGCCGGAAACAGGCACACCAGCACTAGCTGAGGGCTCGTGTCCTGATTGGATAGATTGATAGCAGCGCAGGCATTGGCTTCCTCTGCTGTCAATCAAATCCAGTGACGCGGTGCTGGGGGGGGGCGGGGCCGAGTCCTCCATTCTGTGTGAATGGACATAGATGCGGGACTCGGGAGCGCGCCCTGCGCGGTTTTCCACCAAGGAGAGCTCTTCTCCGACGTGGACACCCAATGCGGGGAGGAGCCACCAGCGCCGCTGAGGGACCCCAGAAGAGGAGGATCGGGGGCCACTCTGTGCAAAATGAGCTGCACAGAGGAGGTAAGTATTACATGTTTCTTATTTAACCACTTCCGGGACCGCCCACTGTCGTTATACATCAGTAGTTTGAAGAGGGATTTCATTGATATGGCAGCAGCTAGCTCCTCTTCTTCGGCCGGCGATCCGCTTTCAGATAATGGTTGTCTCTGCGGGTATCGACCGCGAGATCGCTTTTATTGGTGGCGGAAGAGGGGCTCCCGCCGCGCTCCGGTGCCCTCCGCTGCTTACTGGAGCCATCGGCAGCGGCGGAGGCGATCGGAGCCTTTCCCTAGCCTGACATGGAGACGAGTGAGGGGAAGATGGCCTCCGCCCGTCTCCATGACACTGCAGGGCGGAAGCGAAATCAAAACATCACTTCCGCCCACAGCTCTTAAAGGGCCATTTAAAAAAAAAATAAAAAATGTTATTGCATTTTAGTGTAAATATGAGATCTGAGGTCTTTTTGACCCCCAGATCTCATATTTAAGAGGACCTGTCATGCTTTTTTTCTATTACAAGGGATGTTTACATTCCTTGTAATAGGAATAAAAGTGACACAATTTGTTTTTTTTTTTTATTAAAAGAACAGTGTAAAAATGAAAAAAATTTAAAAAATGAAAAGCTAGCTGATAAAACCCCCGGTATCCCCGTTTTCGTGCGGCGGTTGGCTACAAGATAAAAGTGGTCCCTGTGACGGATTCGCCGCAAGATCACTTTTATCGGTGGCGGGAGAGGGGCTCCCCCTCCCGCCGTGATCCGGTGCCCTCCGCCTCTTACCAGAGCCGTCGGCAGCGGCGGAGGTGATCGCGTCTGTCCCCTTGCTGTGCCTGGAGACGAGTGAGGGGAAGATGGCGCCCACTCGTCTCCATGACACCGCACGTCACTTCCGCCCATACGTCTTAAAGGCACATTTTTTTCAATGTCATTTTTTTTTAATGACTTTTTTTTTTTATTGCATTTTAGTGTAAATATGAGATCTGAGGTCTTTTTGACCCCAGATCTCATATTTAAGAGGTCCTGTCATGCTTTTTTTCTATTACTAAGGGATGTCTACATTCCTTGTAATAGGAATAAAAGTGCCACAATTTATTTATTTTTTAAACAGTGTAAAAATAAATAAAATCATATAAAATAAATAAGAAAAAAAATAAAATATTTTTTAAACGCCCCGTCCCAACGAGCTTGCGCCCAGAAGCGAACGCATACGTGAGTAGCGCCCGCATATGAAAACGGTGTTCAAACCACACATGTGAGGTATCTGTGCAAAATGAGCGGCCCCGATCCTCCTCTTCTGGGGTCCGCGATCGGTAGAGCGAGAGCAATAATTCTAGCCCTAGACTTCCTCTGTAACGCAAAACATGCAACCTGTAGAATTTTTTAAACGTCGCCTATGGAGATTTTTGAGGGTAAAAGTTTGTCGCCATTCCACGAGCGGGCGCAATTTTGAAGCGTGACATGTTGGGTATCAATTTACTCGGCGTAATATTATCTTACATAATATAAAAAAAAAAAATTGGGCTAACTTTACTGTTGTAAATTTTTCCAAAAAAAGTGCGCTTGTAAGACCGCTGCGCAAATACGGTGTGAAAAAAAAGTATTGCAATGACCGCCATTTTATTCTCTAGGGCAGGGATATGCAATTAGCGGACCTCCAGCTGTTGCAGAACTACAAGTCCCATGAGGCATTGCAAGACTCTGACAGCCACAAGCATGACACCCAGAGGCAGAGGCATGATGGGACTTGTAGTTTTGCAACAGCTGGAGGTCTGCTAATTGCATATCCCTGCTCTAGGGTGTTAGAAAAAAAAAACAATATATAATGTTTGGGGGTTCTAAGTAATTTTCTAGCAAAAAAAAAAAAAAAAACTGTTTTAAACATGTAAACACCTAAATTCCAAAATGAGGCTGGTCCTTAAGTGGTTAAACGCGCCCCGTCGCGCGCAGAAGCTTACGCATACGTGAGTAGCGCCCGCATATGAAAACGGTGTTCGAACCACACATGTGAGGTATCGCCATGATCGGTAGAGCGAGAGAAATAATTCTAGCCCTAGACCTCCTGTGTAACTCAAAACATGCAACCTTTAGAATTTTTTAAATGTCGCCTATGGAGATTTTTGAGGGTAAAAGTTTGTCGCCATTCCACGAGCGGGCGCAATTTTGAAGCGTGATATGTTGGGTATCAATTTACTCGGCGTAACATTATCTTTCACAATATTAAAAAAAAAAAAAAATTGGGCTAACTTTACCGCAGTCTTATTTTTTAATTCAAAAAAGTGCGCTTGTAAGACCGCTGAGCAAATACGGTGCGACAGAAAGTATTGCAACGACCGCCATTTTATTCTCTAGGGTGTTAGAAAAAAAAAGTATAATGTTTGGGGGTTCTAAGTAATTTTCTAGCAAAAAAAAAAACTGTTTTTAACTAAACAACAAATCTCAGAAAGAGGCTCGGTCCTTAAGTGGTTAAAAAAAAAAAAAACACACGAGGGTTTACAACTCTTTTAATCTTAAATAAGGACATGTGTGTTCCTGATGCTTTTTACAAAGTTCCTGTACAATTTCTTCGCCTGGCTGCTTCCAGCCTCCCCAGAGCCTGACTTTGTGTCCCCCGCCCCCCGGACGGTCACGCCCCCTTCCACCCCGCCCGCCCCACAGCTCCGCCCCGTCGCTCTCCTCTGTTTCTACCAGGAAGGTTGAGAGCGCTCCGGTGACGTCACCAGTGAACGGGACGCGGGTGCTCCGCTGACGTCATGACGTACGGGCGGGAATTGTGAAGCTGAGGCGAGGAGGAGCGGCGGCCCGTGGTGGGGGGGTGGGTGAGGAGCGGACATGCCTCAGATTCAGGTGGCCGGCATCCCCGTGGAGTTCCCGTTCACCCCGTACAAGTGTCAGGAGGATTATATGAACAAGGTCATCGAGTGTCTGCAGCAGGTGTGCCGCCATTGGTGTTCTGGAGAGCGGGAGGGGCGGGGCTTAGAGGAGGAGGAGTTCTGTGTTTATGGGAGGGGCCTAACGTGGGACAAATAGCCTGCAATGTGGGTGTAAATATAGAGGGGAGGTTCTAGTGTCAGAGGAGGAGCTTGTCATTCACTATAGTGACAGAGGAGGGGCTTGATATTCACTATGTTGACAGGGGAGGGGCTTGGAAGTTGGGGACAAATTTGTACTTGTGGGAGGAGCCTAAAGAGAGACCAGTAACATGATTTATGGGTGTAAAGGGGAGGAGCTTGATATTGACTATAGTATAAGGGAGGAGCATAGAGTGAAAGGGGCATGCACTGTGTATAGAGAAGGGGAGGAGCATGCACTGTCTATAGAGAAGGGGAGAAGTCTGCACTGTTTATGGAGGAGAAGCCTGGAGTGTGTATAGAAGGGGAGGAGCCTGCACTGTGTATAGAGAAGGGGGAGGAGCCTGCACTGTTTATGGAGGAGGAGCCTGGAGTGTGTATAGAAGGGGAGGAGCCTGCACTGTATATAGAGAAGGGGAGGAGCCTGCAATGTTTATGGAGGAGGAGCTTGAAGTGTGTATAGAAGGGGAGGAGCATGCACTGTCCTATAGAGAAGGGGAGGAGCCTGCACTGTTTATGGAGGAGCCTGGAGTGTATGGAACGGGAGGAGCCTGCACTGTCTATAGAGAAGGGGAGAAGCCTGGAGTGTGTATAGAAGGGGGAGGATCCTGCACATTATATAGAGAAGGGGGAGGAGCCTGCACTGTATATAGAGAAGGGGAGGAGCCTGCACTGTTTATGGAGGAGGAGCCTGGAGTGTGTATAGAAGGGGAGGAGCCTGCACATTATATAGAGAAGGGGGAGGAGCCTGCACTGTATATAGAGAAGGGGAGGAGCCTGCACTGTTTATGGAGGAGGAGCCTGGAATGTGTATAGAAGGGGAGGAGCCTGGACTGTGTATAGAAGGGGAGGAGCCCGGACTGTGTATAGGTGGGGAGGAGCCTGGACCGTGTATACAGTTGTGCTCATAAGTTTACATACCCTGGCAGAATTTATGATTTCTTGGTCATTTTTCAGAGAATAAGAATAATAACACAAAAACTTTTCTTTCACTCATGGTTAGTGTTTGGGTGAAGCCATTTATTATCAGTCAACTGTGTTTACTCTTTTTAAATCATAATGACAATAGAAACTACCAAAATGTCCCTGATCAAAAGTTTACATACCCTGGTGATTTTGGCCTGATAACATGCACACAAGTTGACACAAAGGGGTTTGAATGGCTATTAAAGGTAACCTTCCTCACCTGTGATCTGTTTGCCTGTAATTAATATGTGTGTATAAAAGGTCAATGCGTTTCTGGACTCCTGACAGACCCTTGCATCTTTCATCCAGTGCTGCACTGACGTTTCTGGATTCTGAGTCATGGGGAAAGCAAAAGAATGGTCTAAGGATCTGCTGGAAAAGGTAGTTGAACTGTATAAAACAGGAAAGAGATATAAAAAGATATCCAAGGAATTGAGAATGCCAATCAGCAGTGTTCAAACTCTAATCAAGAAGTGGAAAATTAGGGGTTCTGTTGAAACCAAACCACGGTCAGGTAGACCAACTAAAATTTCAGTCACAACTACCAGGAAAATTTTTCGGGATGCAAAGAAAAACCCACAAATAACTTCGGGTGAAATACAGGACTCTGAAAACATGTGGTGTGGCTGTTTCAAGATGCACTTGAAGACAGATGGGCTGCATGGTCGAGTTGCCAGAAGAAAGCCATTACTACGCAAATACCACAAAGTATCCCGCTTACAATACACCAAACAGCACAGAGACAAGCCTCAAACCTTCTGGCACAAAGTCATTTGGAGTGGGGAGACCAAAATTGAGCTTTTTGGCCACAACCATAAACGCTACATTTGGAGAGGAGTCAACAAGGCCTATGATGAAAGGTACACCATTCCTACTGTGAAACACGGAGGTGGATCGCTGATGTTTTGGGGATGTGTGAGCTACAAAGGCACAGGAAATTTGGTCAAAATTGATGGCAAGATGAATGCGGTATGTTATCAAAAAATACTGGAGGAAGATTTGCATTCATCAGCCAGGAAGCTGAGCATGGGACGTACTTGGTCATTCCAACATGACAATGATCCAAAACACAAGGCCAAGTCCATCTGTCATTTGGCTACAGCAGAATAAAGTGAAGGTTCTGGAGTGGTCATCTCAGTCTCCTGACTTCAATATCATTGAGCCACTCTGGGGAGATCTGAAACTTGCAGTTCATGCAAGACAGCCCAAGAATTTACAGGAACTGGAGGCTTTGTGCCAAGAGGAATGGGCAGCTTTACCATCTGAGAAGATAAAGAGCCTCATCCACAAATACCACAAAAGACTTCAAGCTGTCATTGATGTTAAAGGGGGCAATACACGGTATTAAGAACTGGGGTATGTAAACTTTTGATCAGGGTCATTTAGGTTGTTTCTGTTGCCATTATGATTTAAAAAGTAAACGCAGTTGATAATAAATGGCTTCAGCCAAACCCTAACCATGAGTGAAAGAAAAGTATTTATGTTATCATTCATATTCTCTGAAAAATGGCCAAGAAATCATAAATTCTGCCAGGGTATATAAACTTATGAGCACAACTGTAGGTGGAGAAGAGCCGGGACCATGTATAGATTGGGAGGAGCCTGTACCGTGTAGAGGTGGGGAGGAGCCTGGACCGAGTATAGATGGGGAGGAGCCTGGACCGTGTATAGATGGGGAGGAGCCTGGGCCGTGTAGAGGTGGGGAGGAGCCTGGGCCGTGTAGAGGTGGGGAGGAGCCTGGGCCGTGTAGAGGTGGGGAGGAGCCTGGACCGTGTATAGAGGGGGAGGAGCCTGGACCGAGTATAGAGGGGGAGGAGCCTGTACTGTTTAGAGAAGAGGAGGGGCCTGAACTGTTTAGGGAGGAGGACTCTACTATGTATAAAGGGTGAGGAGCCTGTACTGTGTATAAGGAGGAGGAGGAGCTTGTGCTGTGTATAAAGGGGGAGGAGGAGTCTGTTCTTTGTATAGAGCAGGGGAGGAGCCTGTCCTGTGTATAGGGGGAGGAGGAGCTTGTGCTGTGTATAGAGGGGGAGGAGCTTGTGCTGTGTATAGAGGGGGAGGAGGAGTCTGTTCTTTGTATAGAGAAGGGGGAGGAGCCTGTCCTGTGTATAGGAGGGAGGAGGAGCTTGTGCTGTGTATAGGGGGGAGAGAAGCCTGTACTGTGTATAGAAGAGGATGAAGCTGTACTGTGTGTAGAGGGGAGGAGCCTATACAGTGTATAGTGGGTCAGAGGAGGAGGAGCCTGTATATATAGTAATTCTGGACAGAAGCATGTACTGTATATAGGGTGTCAGGAGAGGAGTTTGTCATGTACAGTAACTCTGGGGAGGAGAATTTCCTATATAGGGAGAGAGGTGTGTATAGAATATAAGGGGGTGGAGCCTCTTATGTACAATGCGTCAGTCTATAGGTTTGGATTTATATCTGTCTAATTTATCAACAAGAGGTTTATCTCACATATGATGGCTTATTATGTTATAGAACTTTTATATGTATTCGAGCAATGTTTTATTTCTCTACCCCCCCCCAGGGTGTGAATGGTGTTTTGGAAAGTCCAACGGGCACAGGAAAAACGCTTTGCCTGCTGTGTGCCACGTTGGCATGGCGTCAGCATTTCAGAGACAATATCACTGCACACAAGATCAAAGAGCGCATGCATGGCGGGGAACTGTTCCCAGACCGCCCAACTGCAGACTGGGGAAGCGGAGAGGCAAACCCGCAGGGCTCAGGTATGACCGCAGTCTGTCTTTTCTATGGTTAGCCAAACCATTCCTCCGAAGAGTGATTATCAGGCACAGCCCATCTGTATAAGTGAAAGGGGGTGGGTTATAACCTCTTTGATTTGGTGATAGGGTGATCCTTTTTTTTCTTTTATCCATTTTACCTAAAAAAAAAAAAAAAAAAAAAAAGAGTTTAGGGTTACTTCCTCTCCCCATTAAACCACACCCCCACTCTATCGTTATATTAATTTTTTATTTTCGATATTATTTATTTCTTTGAGTTAGGCTTATAGGTACAGTGGCTATAAAAAAGTCTACACACTCATGTTAAAATGTCAGAGTTCTGTGATGTAAAAAAAGGAAACAAAGATAAATTATTTCAGAAGTTTTTCCACCTTTTTAATGTGACCTATAAACTGTACAACTCAATTGAACAACAAACTGAAATCTTTTAGGTGGAGGGAAGTAAAAATAAAAAAAATAAAATAATATGTTTGCATAAGTGTGCACACCCCTTACACTAATACTTTGTTGAAGCACCTTTTTGATTTTATTACAGCACTCAGTCTTTTTGGGGTATGAGTCTATCAGCATGGGACATCTTGACTTGGCAATATTTGCCCGCTCTTCTTTGCAAAAACACTCCAAATCTTTCAGATTGCGAGGACATCTCCTGTGCACAGCCCTCTTCAGATCACCCCACAGATTTTCAATGGGATTCGGGTCTGGGCTCTGGCTGGGTCATTCCAAAACTTTAATCTTCTTCTGGTGAAGCCATTCCTTTGTTGATTTGGATGTATACTTTGGGTCATTGTCTTGCTGAAAGATGAAGTTCCTCTTCATGTTTAGCTTTCTAGCAGAAGCCTGAAAGTTTTGTGCCAATATTGACTGGTATTTGGAACTGTTCATAATTCCTTCTACCTTCACTTAAGCCTTGTACACACGGTACGATTGTTGGCAGGGGATTGTCTGTTGACAGACTGTTGTCCTAAAATCTTACCGTTAGTACGCTCCTTTTGACAATTGTTGTCCAACTTTCGGCCAACAAATGTTGGATGGCAGGCTAGTAAATTTTCGGCGGACAGCGGTTTGACCTCAGATTTTCCTATGGTCAGTACACAATTCCATCACATAAAAGTCGAAAGTACAAACACGCATGTTTGGAATCAATGCTCACCAAACACTAAATTAGCAGAAGGGGCCCAAAGGGTGGCGCTCAAGAGCTGAAATTCCTCGTAATACGTCACTACGTTCGTGTTTGTGGCATGACAATTGTGTACCGTTAGTGTGCGAGACAAGATCCTGACACACGCCCCTTTTGACAAGAATCAGACGCTTGGTTGGCCAACAATCGTACCGTGTGTATGAGGCTTTAGGCTCCCGTTCCAGCTGAACAAAAACAGCCCCAAGGCATGATGCTGCCACCACCATGCTTCACGGTGGGTATGGTGTTCTTTTGGTGATGTGCAGTGTTGTTTTTGCTCCAAAACTCTTTTGGAATTATGGCCAAAAAGTTCAACCTTGGTTTCATCAGACCAGAACACATTTTCCTACATGATTTTGGGAGACTTCAGATGTGTTTTTGCTAAATTTAGCTGGGCTTGGATGTTTTTCTTGGTAAGAAAAGGCTTCTGTCTTCCCACTCTACCACATAGCCCAGACATATAAAGAATACGGGAGATTGTTGTCTTATGTACCACACAGCCAGTACTTGCCAGATATTCCTGCAGCTCCTTTAATGTTGCTGTAGATCTCTTGGCAGCCTCCCTGACCAGTTATCTTCTCGCCTTTTCATCAATTTTGGAGGGACGTCCAGTTCTTGGTGATGTCACTGTTGTGCCATATTTTCTCCACTTGATAATGACTCTTCACTGTGTTCCATGGTATATCTAATGCCTTGGAAATTATTTTGTGCCCTTCTCCTGACTAATACTTTTTAACAATGAGATCCCTCTGATGCTCTGGAAGCTCTCTGCGGACCATGGCTTCTGCTGTAGGATGCAACTAAGAAAATGTCAGGAAAGACCTACTAGAACAGCTGAACATTATTTGGGGTTAATCAGAGACACTTTAAATGATGGTAGGTGTGTACTGACTCCTATTTAACGTGAGTTTGAATGTGATTGCTTAATTCTGAACATAGCTACATCCCCAGTTATAAGAGGGTGTACACACTTATGCAACCACATTATTTTTGTTTTTTAATTTCTACTTCCCCCCTGAAAGATTTCAGTTTGTTTTTTTCAACTGAGTTGACACAGTACAGTTTATAGGTCACATTAAAGGTGGAAAAAGTTCTGAAATTATTTTACACAGGGGTGTGTAGACTTTTTATATCCACTGTATGTATGCTGTATGTATTTATAAAATATATATGCAGTATATTGACAGGAAACATTTACATTAGTATGAGGGAAAGGGGGGTGGTTATGACCCCTTTTACACTGGGGTGCTGTTCAGGCGTTTTAGCGCTAAAAATAGCGTCTCTCAAGCCACCCCAGTGTGAAAGCCCGAGTGCTCGCACACTGGGGCGGTGCGCTTGCAGGACGGGAATAAAAACTCCTACAAGCAGCATCTTTTAGGCGGTGCGGGAGCGCTGTATACACCGCTCTTGCATTTGAAATAAATGGGCAGCTCTGCCATAGTGCCTGCAAAGCGCGTCGGCAGTGGCGATCTGCGGGTGCTTCTAACTCTTCATTCGGCTGCTAGCGTGGGTTAAATGCGCCCCGCTAGCAGCCGAAAAGTGCTGCTATAACAGCGGTAAAGCGCCGCTAACACCACCGCGCCAGTGTGAAAGTAGCCTTATGCCCTGTACATACGATCGGACATTGATCGGACATTCCGACAACAAAATCCATCGGATGTTGGCTCAAACTTGAATTGCATACACACAGTCGCACAAAGTCGGAAAATCTGATCGTTCTGAACGCGCTGACGTAAAACACGTACGTCAGGTCTATAAACGGGGCAGTAGCCAATAGCTTTCGTCTCCTTAATTTATTCTGAGCATGCGTGGCACTTTGTGCGTCGGATTTGTCTACACACGATCGGAATTTAAAGGATCGGATTTTGTTGTCGGAAAATTTTATAGCCTGCTCTCAAACTTTGTCGGAAATTCCGATGGAAAAAGCCCGATGGAGCCCACACACGATCGGAATTTCCGACAACACAATCCGGTCGCACTTTCTCCGTCGGAAAATCCGACTGTGTGTACAAGGCAATGGTGTTCTCATGTTATTCTATTTGTAATAAAAAAATAGAATTTTAAAACAAGTATAGTTTATTTACTGGATAAGCTATACTTTTATTTCAAACAGAATACTTCTATCCACAGTGCAATGTGCTATATGTTGTAAGTAGAGAAGTGGAACGTGAACCCTGTGGTTCAAATTAAGGTTTGCAGGGGGAGTTCTTTGACAAGATTTACATTTGTAGTTTTTGCAATATTTCGAGTCTGCGTGATTCAAGGACCCATTTAAGACCTATACCTATGCCTCATGCACACGGGTGCTTTGGCCCATAGAGTGTAAAAGACACGTTTTTGGTCCCATGGGTGGTACAGGTATAGCTTACAGCCCACTGCCAGCAGGCTGTCAAATTCTATGACAGGCTGCAAGAGGTGGTGGCTGTAGACTGTGGTACGCTCATACATGGCTGAAATGATGTGTTTGGGTCAATCAGTCCTATACACAAGCACTGCCTTGAAAGGCTGCTGGCAGCGGGCTGTGCAGTGCATCCGGAAAGTATTCACAGCGCTTCATTTTTTTCACATTTTGTTATATTACAGCCTTATCCAAAAGAGGAATACCCCAAAATGACAACGTGAAAGAAGTTTGTTTAAAATCTTTGCAAATTTATTAACCACTTCCATACTGGGCCTATTCCAGCACTCCTCTCCTACATATAAAAATCATCATTTTTTTGGTAGAAAATTACTCAGAACCCCCAAACATTATATATGTTTTTTTTAGCAGAGACCCTAGGGAATACAATGCCGGTTGTTGCAACTTTTTATGTCACATGGTATTTGCGCAACCTTTTTTTTTTTTTTTTTTAAATAATGTTTTTTTTTGGGGGGGGGGGAACTGTTTCATGAATTTAAAAAATACAAAAACGGTAAAGTTAGCCCAATTTTTTTTTTTTGCATAATGTGAAAGACGATGTTACGCCAAGTAAATAGATACCTAACATATCGCGCTTTAAGATTGCGGTCTAGTACTAGAATTGTTTCTCTCGCTCTAACGCACGCGGCGATAACTCACATGTGTGATTTAAACAGCGTTTACATATGTGGGTGGGTCTTAAGTGTGCGTTCGCTTCTGTGCGCGAGCACACAGGGATGGAGGCTCTTTACGTTTTTTTATTTTGTTCAGTTTACTTGAATTTTTGGTGCGTGACAGGTCCTTTTTATTTCCAGCCTCTCCTCCAGGCTGGAAAGATTGAGATCAAAAAGAAAAAATGACAGATCTTTCTTTCCAGCTGAGATCTGGGCTTTGTTTGCTTCCGTGGACTGGACGTGACTACATAACGTCGTGCCCGTGCCTTCGACGGTTGTAGAGATGACTGGGGACCATCTGGTCACTGTAAATCTCTATGATCATCGGGCGGTGCATTCTTTCTCCGGGTCGCCGTTTGGCGAGCCCGGAAAAGCACCGGTGGGCTGCGCGCGGGGGGTTGGTTGGGGGGGGGGGGGGGGGTTGGTTGGGGGGGGGGGGTGTGGGAGGTCTACAGACAATTCCTTGAACTTCATGGCTTGGTTTGTGCTCTGACATGCACTGTTAACTGTGGGACCTTATATAGACAGGTGTGTGCCTTTCCAAATCATGTCCAATCAACTGAATTTACAACAGGTGGACTCCAATCAAGTTGTAGAAACATCTCAAGTCTGATCATTGGAAACAGGATACAGCTGAGCTCAATTTTAAATGTCACGGCAAAGGCTGTGAAATAATTATGTACATGGGATTTTTCCATTTCTTCTTTTTAATAAATTTGCAGATTTCAGATCTGCAAGATTTCAAACAAACGTCTTTCACGTTGTCTTTATGGGGTATTGTTTGTAGAATTTTGAGGAAAATAATGAATTTAATCCATTTTGGAATAAGGCTGTAACATAACAAAATGTGGAAAAAGTGAAGTGCTGTGAATACTTCCCAGATGCACTGTATTTTGCACCTGTGTCTCCCGGGTGACCAAAATCTCCTGTTTGTTCAATTGTCTTGGCACTTGCATTCATGTAGTCTTGGACTCCTTTCACACCGAGGCACACAAAAACGAAAATCAATATGTGAAAAGTGTGGCGTGCATTTGTATTCAGCCCCCTTTACTCCGATACCCCTAACTAAATTCTAGTGGAACCAATTGCCTTCAGAAGTCACCTAATTAGTAAATAGAGTCCACTTGAATGAATGAATGAGTGTGATTTAATCTCAGTATAAATACAGCTGTTCTGTGAAGCCTTCAGAGGTTTCTTAGAGAACCTTAATGAACAAACCGCATCACGAAGGCCAAGGAACACACCAGACAGGTCAGGGATACAGTTGTGGAGAAGTTTAAAGCAGGGTTTGGTTATGAATAAAAAAATAACCCAAGCTTTGAACATCTCACGGAGCACTGTTCGATCCATCATCTGAAAATGGAAAGAGTATGGCACAACTGCAAACCTACCAAGATATGGCCGTCCACCTCACCCTGAACACACTATCCCCACCGTGAAACATGGTGGTGGCAGCATCACGTTGTGGGGATGCTTTTCTTCAGCAGGGAAAGGGAAGCTGGAAGGATGGGAAGATGGATGGTGCCAAATACAGAGCAATCTTAGAAGAAAATCTGTTAGAGTCTGCAAAAGACTTGAGACTGGGTTGGAGGTTTACCTTCCAGCAGGACAACGACCCGAAACATACAGCCAGAGCTACAATGGAATGGTTTAGATCAAAGCATATTCATGTGTTAGAATGGCCCAGTCAAAGTCCAGACCTAAATCCAATTGAGAATCTGTGGCAAGACTTGAAAATTGCTGTTCACAGACGCTCTCCATCCAATCTGACAGAACTTAAGATATTTTGCAAAGAAGAATGGGAAAAAATTTCACTCTCTAGATGTACAAAGCTGGTAGAGACATCCCCAAAAAGACTTGCAGCTGTAATTGCAGTGAAAGGAGGTTCTACAAAGTATTGACTCAGCTAAGTACAAATGTATAGAGGTCGACCGATATGGGTTTTTCTCTGGCCGATGCCGATATTTAGAAATCGCGGTGGCCGATGGCCGATATGTGATGCCGATTTTTTTGGGCCGATATATTTGGCCGATTTTTTTTTTTTTTTTTTTCCTTTCTTTTTTCCCTTCATCTCATAAAATCTAACAGTTAGACCCCTTTCACACTGGGGCGTTTTCTAGGCGCTTTTGGGCTAAAAATAGCACCTGTAAAGTGCCTGTAAAACGGCTCCCCTGCAGTCTCAGTGTGAGATCCCGAGTGCTTTCACACTGAGGCGATGCGCTGGCAGGATGTAAAAAAAAGTCCTGCAAACGGCATCTTTGGAGCGGTGTATACCGCTCCTCCACCACTCCTGCCCATTGAAATGAATGCGCACCGCAGCCGAAGCGCCTGCAAAGCGTTTTGGCAGCGGCGCTTCAGGGGCGCATTTAACCCCTTCCTCGGCCGCTAGCTGGGTTATAAGCGCCCCGCTAGCAGCCGAATAGCGCCTCTAAAATGATGGTAAAGCGCCGCTAAAACTAACAGCGTTTTACCATCAACGCATGCCCGCTCCAGTGTGAAAGCAACCTTAAGTAATACAGAAATTTTTTTTCATTTAAACATTAACCACTTAAGGACCGCCTCACGCCGATTTAAGGCGGCACGGGCAGGCAAAATCATGTACATGTACGCGATTTGCCTCCCGCGGGTGGGGGGTCCGATCGGACCCCCCCCCCGGTGCCCGAGGCGGTCCCGTTTTGTCCCCCGGCGATCGGAGGTGAGGGGGAGGCCATCCGTTCGTGGCCCCCCCCCTCGCGATCGCCGCCGGCCAATCAGATTACTTCCTTTGCTGCTGTATGCTAAACAGCAGCAAAGGAAATGATGTCATCTCTCCTCGGCTCGGTATTCCGTTGCAGCGCCGAGGAGAGAAGACAGGTATGTGAGTGCACCAACACTACACAACACAGCAGAACATGCCAGGCACACAAAACACCCCGATTCCCCCCCCCCCCCCCCAATCACCCCCCCCCCCTCTCACAAACTGGCACCAGCAGTTTTTTTTTTTTTTTTTTTTTTTTTTGTTTTTTCTGATTACTGCATTGGTGTCAGTTTGTGACAGTTACAGTGTTGAGACAGTGAGGCTCGGTTCACACATGGGCGGCACGACTTGCAGGTCGCCTCAGCGAGGCGACCTGCAAACGACTGCGGGGCGACTTGCGAGACGACTTCTGCATAGAAGTCTATGCAAGTCGCCCCAAGTCGCCCCCAAAGTAATACAGGAACCTTTTTCTAAGTCGGAGCGACTTGCGTCGCTCCAATTAGAACGGTTCCATAGCACAGAACGGGAGGCGACTTGTCAGGCGACTAGGTCGCCTGACAAGTCGCCCCAGTGTGAACCGAGCCTAAGTATTACCCCCCTTTAGGTCTAGGGTACCCCCCTAACCCCCCCTAATAAAGTTTTAACCCCTTGATCACCCCCTGTCATCAGTGTCACTAAGCGATCATTTTTCTGATCGCTGTATTAGTGTCGCTGGTGACGCTAGTTAGTGAGGTAAATATTTAGGTTCGCCGTCAGCGTTTTATAGTGTCAGGGACCCCCATATACTATCTAATAAGTGTTTTAACCCCTTGATTGCCCCCTAGTTAACCCTTTCACCACTGATCACCGTATAACTGTTACGGGTGACGCTGGTTAGTTTGTTTATTTTTTATAGTGTCAGGGCACCCGCCGTTTATTACCGAATAAAGGTTTAGCCCCCTGATCGCCCGGCGGTGATATGCGTCGCCCCAGGCAGCGTCAGATTAGCGCCAGTACCGCTAACACCCACGCACGCAGCATACGCCTCCCTTAGTGGTATAGTATCTGTACGGATCAATATCTGATCCGATCAGATCTATACTAGCGTCCCCAGCAGTTTAGGGTTCCCAAAAACGCAGTGTTAGCGGGATCAGCCCAGATACCTGCTAGCACCTGCGTTTTGTCCCTCCGCCCGGCCCACCCAAGTGCAGTATCGATCGATCACTGTCACTTACAAAACACTAAACGCATAACTGCAGCGTTTGCAGAGTCAGGCCTGATCCCTGCGATCGCTAACAGTTTTTTTGGTAGCATTTTGGTGAGCTGGCAAGCACCAGCCCCAGGCAGCGTCAGGTTAGCGCCAGTACCACTGACACCCACGCACGCAGCATACACCTCCCTTAGTGGTATAGTATCTGATCGGATCAATATCTGGTCCGATCAGATCTATACTAGCGTCCCCAGCAGTTTAGGGTTCCCAAAAACGCAGTGTTAGCGAGATCAGCCCAGATACCCGCTAGCACCTGCGTTGTGCCCCTCCGCCTGGCCCAGCCCAGCCCACCCAAGTGCAGTATCGATCGATCACTGTCACTTACAAGACACTAAACGCATAACTGCAGCGTTCGCAGAGTCAGGCCTGATCCCTGCGATCGCTAACAGTTTTTTTGGTAGCATTTTGGTGAACTAGCAAGCACCGGCCCCAGGCAGCGTCAGGTTAGCGCCAGTACCACTAACACCCACGCACGCAGCATACGCCTCCCTTAGTGGTATAGTATCTGAACGCATCAATATCTGATCCGATCAGATCTATACTGGCGTCCCCAGCAGTTTAGGGTTCCCAAAAACGCAGTGTTAGCGGGATCAGCCCAGATACCTGCTAGCACCTGCGTTTTGCCCCTCCGCCCGGCCCAGCCCAGTCCACCCAAGTGAAGTATCGATCGATCACTGTCACTTACAAAACACTAAACGCATAACTGCAGCGTTTGCAGAGTCAGGCCTGATCCCTGCGATCGCTAACAGTTTTTTTGGAAGCTTTTTATTGAACTGGCAAGCACCAGCGGCCTAGTATACCCCGGTCGTAGTCAAACCAGCGCTGCAGTAACACTTGGTGACGTGGCGAGTCCCATAAGTGCAGTTCAAGCTGGTGAGGTGGCAAGCACAAGTAGTGTCCCGCTGCCACCAAGAAGACAAACACAGGCCCGTCGTGCCCATAGTGCCCTTCCTGCTGCATTCGCCAATCCTAATTGGGAACCCACCACTTCTGCAGCGCCCGTACTTCCCCCATTCACATCCCCAACCAAATGCAGTCGGCTGCATGAGAGGCATTTTTATGTCCTCCCGAGTACCCCTACCCAACGAACCCCCCCAAAAAAGATGTCGTGTCTGCAGCAAGCGCGGATATAGGCGTGACACCCGCTATTATTGTCCCTCCTGTCCTGACAATCCTGGTCTTTGCATTGGTGAATGTTTTGAACGCTACCATTCACTAGTTGAGTATTAGCGTAGGGTACAGCATTCCACAGACTAGGCACACTTTCACAGGGTCCCCCAAGATGCCATCGCATTTTGAGAGACCCGAACCTGGAACCGGTTACAGTTATAAAAGTTAGTTACAAAAAAAGTGTAAAAAAAAAAAAAATATATATATAAAATAAAAAAAAATAGTTGTCATTTTATTGTTCTCTCTCTCTATTCTCTCTCTCTCTATTGTTCTGCTCTTTTTTTTACTGTATTCTATTCTGCAATGTTTTATTGTTATTGTTATTATGTTTTATCATGTTTGTTTTTCATGTATGTAATTATTTATACTTTACTGTTTACTGTGCTTTATTGTTAACCATATTTTTGTCTTCAGGTACGCCATTCACAACTTTGAGTGGTTATACCAGAATTATGCCTGCAGGTTTAGGTATCATCTTGGTATCATTCTTTTCAGCCAGCGGTCGGCTTTCATGTAAAAGCAATCCTAGCGGCTAATTAGCCTCTAGACTGCCTTTACAAGCCGTGGGAGGGAATGCCCCCCCCCACCGTCTTCCGTGTTTTTCTCTGGCTCTCCTGTCTCAACAGGGAACCTGAGAATGCAGCCGGTGATTCAGCCAGCTGACCATAGAGCTGATCAGAGACAAGAGTGGCTCCAAACATCTCTATGGCCTAAGAAACCGGAAGCTACGAGCATTTTATGACTTAGATTTCGCCGGATGTAAATAGCGCCATTGGGAAATTGGGGAAGCATTTTATCACACCGATCTTGGTGTGGTCAGATGCTTTGAGGGCAGAGGAGAGATCTAGGGTCTAATAGACCCCAATTTTTTCAAAAAAGAGTACCTGTCACTACCTATTGCTATCATAGGGGATATTTACATTCCCCGAGATAACAATAAAAATGATTAAAAAAAAAAAAAAAAATGAAAGGAACAGTTTAAAAATAAGATAAAAAAGCAAAAAAATAATAAAGAAAAAAAAAAAAAAGCACCCCTGTCGCCCCCTGCTCTTGCGCTAAGGCGAACGCAAGCGGCGGTCTGTCGTCAAACGTAAACAGCAATTGCACCATGCATGTGAGGTATCACCGCGACGGTCAGATCGAGGGCAGTAATTTTAGCAGTAGACCTCCTCTGCAAATCTAAAGTGGTAACCTGTAAAGGCTTTTAAAGGCTTTTAAAAATGTATTTATTTTGTTGCCACTGCACATTTGTGCGCAATTGTAAAGCATGTCATGTTTGGTATCCATGTACTCGGCCTAAGATCATCTTTTTTATTTCATCAAACATTTGGGCAATATAGTGTGTTTTAGTGCATTAAAATTTAAAAAAGTGTGTTTTTTCCCCAAAAAATGCGTTTGAAAAATCGCTGCGCAAATACTGTGTGAAAAAAAAAAATGAAACACCCACCATTTTAATCTGTAGGGCATTTGCTTTAAAAAAATATATAATGTTTGGGGGTTCAAAGTAATTTTCTTGCAAAAAAAAAAAACTTTTTCATGTAAACAATAAGTGTCAGAAAGGGCTTTGTCTTCAAGTGGTTAGAAGAGTGGGTGATGTGTGACATAAGCTTCTAAATGTTGTGCATAAAATGCCAGGACAGTTCAACCCCCCCCCCCCCCCCAAATGACCCCATTTTGGAAAGTAGACACCCCAAGCTATTTGCTGAGAGGCATGTCGAGTCCATGGAATATTTTATATTGCGACACAAGTTGCGGGAAAGAGACAAATTTTTTTTTTTTTTTTTTTGCACAAAGTTGTCACTTAATGATATATTGCTCAAACATGCCATGGGAATATGTGAAATTACACCCCAAAATACATTCTGTTGCTTCTCCTGAGTACGGGGATACCACATGTGTGAGACTTTTTGGGAGCCTAGCCACGTACGGGACCCCGAAAACCAAGCACCGCCTTCAGGCTTTCTAAGGGCGTGAATTTTTGATTTCACTCTTCACTGCCTATCACAGTTTCGGAGGCCATGGAATGCCCAGGTGGCACAAACCCCCCCCAAATGACCCCATTTTGGAAAGTAGACACCCCAAGCTATTTGCTGAGAGGTATAGTGAGTATTTTGCAGACCTCACTTTTTGTCACAAAGTTTTGAAATTTGAAAAAAGAAAAAAAAAAAAAAGTTTTTTCTTGTCTGTCTTCATTTTCAAAAACAAATGAGAGCTGCAAAATACTCACCATGCCTCTCAGCAAATAGCTTGGGGTGTTTACTTTCCAAAATGGGGTCATTTGGGGGGGTTTTGTGCCACCTGGGCATTCCATGGCCTCCGAAACGGTGATAGGCAGTGAAGAGTAAAATCAAAAATTCACGCCCTTAAAAACGCTGAAGGCGGTGATTGGTTTTCGGGGCCCCGTACGCGGCTAGGCTCCCAAAAAGTCCCACACATGTGGTATCCCCGTACTCAGGAGAAGCAGCTAAATGTATTTTGGGGTGCAATTCCACATAAGCCCATGGCCTGTGTGAGCAATATATCATTTAGTGACATTTTTGTGCAAAAAAAAAAAAAGTGTCACTTTCCCGCAACTTGTGTCAAAATATAAAATATTCCATGGACTCAACGTGCCTCTCAGCAAATAGCTTGGGGTGTCTACTTTCCAAAATGGGGTCATTTGGGGGGGGGTTGTGCCATCTGGGCATTCCATGGCCTCCGAAACTGTGATAGGCAGTGAAGAGTGAAATCAAAAATTTACGCCCTTAGAAATCCTGAAGGCGGTGATTGGTTTTCGGGGTCCCGTACGCGGCTAGGCTCCCAAAAAGTCCCACACATGTGGTATCCCCATACTCAGGAGAGGCAGCTAAATGTATTTTGGGGTGCAATTCCACATAGGCCCATGGCCTGTGTGAGCAATATATCATTTAGTGACAACTTTTTGTAAATATTTTTTTTTTTTTTTTTGTCATTATTCAATCACTTGGGACAAAAAAAATAAATATTCAATGGGTTCAACATGCCTCTCAGCAATTTCCTTGGGGTGTCTACTTTCCAAAATGGGGTCATTTGGGGGGGGGGGGTTGTACTGCCCTGCCATTTTAGCACCTCAAGAAATGACATAGGCAGTCATAAACTAAAAGCCGTGTAAATTCCAGAAAATGTACCCTAGTTTGTAGACGCTATAACTTTTGCGCAAACCAATAAATATACACTTATTGACATTTTTTTTACCAAAGACATGTGGCCGAATACATTTTGGCCTAAATGTATGACTAAAATTGAGTTTATTGGATTTTTTTTATAACAAAAAGTAGAAAATATCATTTTTTTTCAAAATTTTCGGTCTTTTTCCGTTTATAGCGCAAAAAATAAAAACTGCAGAGGTGATCAAATACCATCAAAAGAAAGCTCTATTTGTGGGAAGAAAAGGACGCAAATTTCGTTTGCGTACAGCATTGCATAACCGCGCAATTAGCAGTTAAAGCGACGCAGTGCCAAATTGGAAAAAGACCTCTGGTCCTTAGGCAGCATAATGGTCCGGGGCTCAAGTGGTTAAACAAAACAAACCTTCAATCAGTTCAGTTGTATGTATAATTTAGAAAAAAAAAAAAAAAAAAAAAACTATCAAATAATAAATACACAAAAACAGGTAATCAAAACTTTTGGACGAAAAAAAATGGGCTAACTTTACTGCTTAGGTTTTTTTTTTTAATTCATTACTGTATTTTTTTTTTTTTTTTAAATTGCGTTTGAAAGACCGCTGCGCAAATACCGTGTGACATAAAATATTGCAACAATCACCATTTTATTCCCTAGGGTCTCTGCTAAAAAAATATATATAATGTTTGGGGGTTCTAAGTGATTTTCTAGCAGAAAATACAGGATTTTGACTTGTAAGCAACAAATGTCAGAAAAGATTTAGTCTTTAAATGGTTAAACTGAAAACTTCTCCACGGAGTTCAGTCTATTGATAAAAAGAACCTGAAAGATACAATGTATCTTCTTATCAGACTTGGCAGGCTGCCCAGAGGAGGAGAGAAGAAAACTTCACAGATAACTTAAGGAAACTTGCATTAACTTCTATTACAGAAGTCATTTGCAAGTCACAGCTGAAGTTATAATCGGCCTTTTTTATCAGCACAATCGGCCGATGCCGATTAAGTAAGAAACGCCAAATATCGGCCGATATATCGGTCGACCTCTACAAATGTACCCCCCACACTTTTCACATATTTATTTGTGAAAAATTTGGAAAACCATTTATCATTTTCCTTCTGCTTCACAATTATGTGTCACTTTGTGTTGGTCTATCACATTAAATCCCCCAAAAAATACATTTTACGTTTTTGGTTGTATCGTGACAAAATGTGGAAAATTTCAAGGGATGTGAATACCTTTTTAAAGGCACTGCATATGTGTGTGTTTATACAACATCAAAGTAACGTGTATGCGTTTTTTGTTTTTTAATTTTTTTACTTTTTGTTTAAATACAGCATATTACAGCGATATTCCTAAGATTATCTATGCTTCCCGGACACACTCCCAGCTGACGCAAGTCATCAATGAACTCAAGCATACCTTGTACAGGTATTTATATTCTCTCTTCCATTTCCATCAGAAGATCGTACTTCCTCTGACTTTCAAGTAGGTGTGTAGTCATATGCTTACCAGAGATAACTGGGAGGGGTCTGGAAAATGAACACTAATACTAAGCTGTTTCTCTTAAATGCATTTGGATCTCAGAAGTATCCTAGCTAGAATTAAATTGTATGTGAAGGAAATCATTGACAGTAAGTGCCGGTTCACACAGGGGCGACTTGTCAGGCGACCTAGCTGCCTGACAAGTCGCCTCCCGTTCTGTACAATGGAACCGTTCTAATAGGAGCGACGCAAGTCGCTCCGACTTAGAAAAAGGTTCTTGTACTACTTGGGGCGACTTGCATAGACTTCTATACAGAAGTCGTTTTGCAAGTCGCCGTGGCAGTCGTGTGCAGGTCGCCTCGGTGAGGCGACCTGCAAGTCGTGCCGCCCCTGTGTAAACCAGGGCTTAGGCTCGGTTCACACTGTCGTGGCTTCAAATTTGCACCGCACAGTGCGACTTCGTTGGTGGCCTGCTTATGACTTCTTTAAAGTGGGGGCCACCCTAAAATAAAAAATAGCATTCAAATTCTAAAAAAAAATTTAAATTTTTTTTTTTTTTAACTTGCCTGAAACCCCTGTTGCTAGGCAATCTTCCTAATCTGCCTCTTCCTATTCTGCAGCGCTTCTTCCTCTTCGGTGAGCGGCCCTGTTGCCTTCTGGGAACTGTGTGTGTCCCAGGAAACAACGGGGCCATTCACAAAGCGCCGCGCGACTCGCGCGTGCGCAGTAGGAAATGGGCAGTGAAGCCGCAAGGCTCTACTGCCAGTTTCCCTTAGTTGGAATGGCGGTGCCTGCACCCAATCCGGTGGGCAGATCGGCCTCGGGGGGCCGACATCGTGGGCTCGCTGGACAGGTAAGTGTCCTTGTTAAAAGTCAGCAGCTACAGTGTTTGTAGCTGCTGACTTTAAAGAAAAAAAATTTGCAGCCAGAACCCCCCTTTAATAGAAGTCAATGCTAGGGATGCACCGATACCATTTTTTTTTTTTAATGGAGGAGGAACTCTTAGTGCTGTGTCTTAAGATGTGTACCATGCAAGATAGGAGACTACCGGCAAGCGTCAAGGGGTGGTGGAAGGCTTGGAAGGGGGGACCCACCCTTCCCCAGTACACCACCTCTCCCCAATACCTCCCTAGATCCGTGCATGGTCTTACCACAGCTGCTAGTGCTGGAGGGATGTCTACTGCTCCGAACCCCGCCACCTCTCCTCTCCTATTCATCCCTTGTGATTGGAGCAGTACAGATCCCGCCCACATAGGCTCTGCCTCGGGGGTTCCTCCTTACACCGTGCAAAGTGCTAGAGGAGAGCTGGAAACTGCGGGAGTGGTGGGGGAATTGCAGGAAGCCCCCCGTGCACTTAGGGCCCCTGGGCAGTGCCCAGGTTGACCCATGCATTAAGACGGCCCTGCACCAGAGGAGACAGCCGGCTGGAGGGGAGGAGGCGGCGTTCCGCTCCCAAGTTGACGTCACTTCGGGTATCTTTCGGGTATCAGAGTATTTTCGCGAGTACCGACACTCGCGAAAATGGCTAGTATCACCCGATATCGATGCAACCCTAGTCAATGCAAGTCGTTCCGAAGTCGCCCCCAAGAAGTGCAGGAACTTTTTTCTAAGTTGGAGCAACTTGAGTCGCTCCGATTAGAACGGTTCCATTGCATTTAATGAAGCGCGACTTGTCTGGTGAAACATAAATTCTGGATGTGTTTACTAGTTCTTTGTCTAATGACCTGTACACAGGACTGGTTTTCCCGTCTAAATAAACTCTGAAGGTTTTTCCAACAGAATTCCGCTGAAACTGTCTTGCGCACACACGATCACACCAAAGTCCGATTTTGTCAAGAACGCGGTGACGTACGGCACGTACGGCGGGACTAGAAAAAGGAAGTTCAGTAGCCAATAGCTTCCGTCTCGTACTTGCTTCAGAGCATGCTTTGTTTTTGGTCCATCGGAACAGCGTGCAGACGAGCGGTTTTCCTGATTAGGAATTGGTTCAGTCGGAAATATTTAGAACATGTTCCATTTCTAGGTCCGTCAGAATTTTCGAAAAAAAAAAAAAAAAGTCCGATGAGGCCTACACACGATCGGAATATACGATAAAAAGCTTCCGTCTGACTTTTTCTGTTGGACATTCTTCTCGTGTGTATGCGGCATAAGGATCAAATAAAATTTAAAGATTAACATTGCTAGAAAATTCTCTATGAAATAAGTAAATTTTAAAAATGGAAAGGAAGGCTGATCTATCTAAGATTTAAAATATTGCTCCCCCCTCCTCATACTCTCTACTGTTTGTAAAACAGTTCTTTGTAAATACCTTTTTTTTTTTTTTTTTTTTTACCTACGGTGCGGTCACATGATCTGTAAGCTGTAAGTGCAGGGCTCTTTGAGACTTTTTCCAATCTGTTGTTCCTCCACCTTTTTATGCTGCTTCTAGAATATTACTCTAACAGTCATCAGAGGGGCAAATACAAATGCCCTGCCTCTACCAAGATGGCTGCCCCTGAATTAAGAGTGCAGAACAAGGCATTGTAAATCTGTATTGGGTTAGCGATTAGCTGTATGGCGCCTTTAGAAAAGATCAGCCACAGGGAGCCTATACGCCATACTGGAGATTAGTGATTGGCTGTCTGCTTGCCTTTTTTTGTATGCAGCTACCACTGTACTGATCCCTTTATAATTATGTTCTGTTTTGTGATATCTTTGTAATGGTTATCTCTTTGAAGGTTTTTCTTTGATTTTATGCTGTGCTGGAACTAGGTGTTATTTCCAGAAAGTGGAGGTTTTGTGTCTGGCAGCAAGTCAGATGTTTTCTTTCATTTTCTCACTGGCATATGCAGAAAGTTTGGAGATTTAAAGTGATTGTAAAGTCTCATGTGTTTGTTTTTTTTTTTTTTTTTGTTAAAAATCACAAACCTATTATAATTACCTGCTCTGTGTAGTGGTTTTGCACAGAGCAGTCCAGATCCTCCTCTTCTTGGGTCCCTCTTTGGTGCTCCTGACCCCTCCCTCCTGTTGAGTGCCCCCACAGCAAGCAGATTGCTATGGGGGCACCCGAGCCGAGCTGCAGCTCCGTGTATCCATTCAGACAGGGAGCCGTGGCCCGGCCCTGCCCCGCCCCCTTTCTCTCCTCATTGGATGGCTGACTTTGACAGCAGCAGGAGCCTATAGCTCTACACTGCTGTCTCAGCCAATGAGGAGGGGAGTCCCAGGCAGACGAGACACTCCTACAACATCGCTGGATAGAGATGGGCTCAGGTGAGTATAAGGGGGGCTGCTGCACACAGAAGGTTTTTCATCTTTTTTCCGATAATTTTTATTGAAAATTGTACATATCAAATTCCAAGGCAAAATATTGTTCGCATGAGATGAGCATTTCTGTATACAAATTGATGTCTTGGGGTACTAGAGGTATGAGCAAAATTTTATATATTCTAACAAATGTACTCATATTTCTCACCTGGAGTATGCTGTCCAGTTCTGGGCACCAGTCCTCAGGAGGGATTTACTGGGAATAGAGCGAATACAAAGAAGGGCAACAAAACTAATAAAGGGTCTGGAGGATATTAGTTATGAAGAAAGGTTGTGAGCACTGAACTTATTCTCTCTGGAGAAGAGACGCTTGAGAGGGGATATGATTTCAATTTACAAATACTGTACTGGTGACCCCACAATAGGAATAAAACTTTTCCACGGAAGGGGGTTTAACAAGACTGATGTGGCCACTCATTAAAATGAGAAGAAAAGAGGTTTAACCTTAAACTACATAGAGGGTTCTTTACTGCAAGAGCGGCAAGGATGTGGAATTCCCTTCCACAGGCGGTGGTCTCAGCGGGGAGCATTGATGGTTTAAAAAAACTATTAGATAAGCACCTGAACGACCACAACATACAGGGATATACAATGTAATACTGACATATAATCACACACATAGGTTGGACTTGATGGACTTGTGTCTTTTATCAACCTCACCTCAGTGCTTATAAGGGGTGCCCATCAGTGCTGCATATTAGTGCCTCCTCATCAGTGCTGCCCGTCAGTGCAACTTCATTAGTGCACATTATTGTTGAAGGAGAAAAATTACTTATTTACAAAATTGTATGACAGAAACTAAGCAAAACTTCTTCATTTTTTTATTTATTTTTCTTTTAGCAACCCCCCCCCACCCACCCCCCCGAAAATACCTCCAAAAGAAAGCTCTATTTGTGTAAAAAGAATACAAAAAAATTCATATGAATACAGTGTAGCATGACCGCGCAATTGTCATTCAAAGTGTGACGGCGCTGAAAGATGAAAATTGGCCTGGGCAGGAAGGGGGTAAAATTGCCTGGGATTGAAGTGGTTAAAGTGAGAAAAAGACAATGGGGAAAACAAAACATAATGCAGTTTCTGTAAATTATCCCTGATTTATTTCTTTTTTTCAGACCCAAAGTCAGTGTCCTGGGCTCGAGGGAACAGCTGTGTATACACCCTGAGGTGAAGAAGCAGGAAAGTAATCATGTCAAGGTGAGGAGGATGTCTTGATTCAGTCTACATGTTTGTTAAAAAGTTTGCAGCACATTCATTTGGTTGCAAGCATAAGATCCCAATGGCCAGTGGTCTTCTAAGTCTGTTAAAAACCACACTTAAAGTAGAACTTCACCCAAAAGGGGGATTTGGTTAGTACTTGGTGTCAAAACTGTTGTTGGCACTCACAGAGGTCAGACGTTTCTTGTAGTTGGCCACCAGGTTTGCACACATCTCAGGAGGGATTTTGTCCCACTCCTCTTGTGTGTCCCAGCAGACAGCGCGTGGGGGGGGGGGGACAGGAAGAGACGTAGACTCCCGTGGGAGTCTATGCCGGAAGTGGGTGTAAATACCTGTCTTAGACAGGTATCTGCACCCCCCCCCCCTCCCCCCTGAAAGGTGCCAAATGTGACACCGGAAGGAGGGGAGGGTTCCGAGAAGCGAAGGCTCAATTTTTTGTGTGAACCTCCGCTTTAAAAATGACCTTTCCTTTTCAATCTGCAGCTCTGTCATTTTCTGTGAAATGCAATATGGCCACCTGGAGGCGTTCTGTACACTGATGCTGTACAGAACGCCCCCCCCCCCCCCCCCAAGATATGCCATTTCCTGCTTGTGTGATTGGCTCACTGATTTTCCCAGAAGTCTGCTCTAAGATGCAAGACAGATTTCAAGCATCCCCTACAACAAAAATGTCATTTTTGGTGAGATACTCACAATAGGAAATCACATCTAAAGGGATGCAGGCCCAACAACTTTCCTCATTGGAGGTTTGCAGGTGCAGCAGCTGGTTGATATTTAAGACACCGCTCCCATTATACACACTCCTGCACTTCATGGGCACAGACAAACACACAGGGATTTCTTCAGAATAATAACAGGTAGGAATCTGAAGCAAAGTTTGTCAAAATCCTTGCAATGTACATACAGTAGATCACCCAGAGAGGAGAATGTTGTTTTTTTTTTTTTTCTCAACAAATGTGGAGTTACGCTTTAAGATAAGTGAATAAATCCACCACATAGGAATGTAAATTGCCTAACCTTTATTGGGCTTTAAAAGAATGCCATACATTCCTCGAGGAAAGCGACTATAGGTTAGAGATAAAAAAGCCATTAAACAGGTAGTCTGGATGCATCCACCAGACAGAAAACTGGGGTCCATCAGGACTGGCGTACTAACACTTGTCCCTTAATAGGAAAGAAAGGAAACCGTAATCAATAAAACGAATCTCCAAAACACCACGTGTCCACCACCACCCTCTGCTAGAGAAGTCACAAAGAGCGCTTGTTAAACTGTAAAGTGCACAGATCAGCAACCCCTGGGATGATCACTCTCCTCACAGCGGTTCCTCAGCAGCATACAGCAAACTCCCAGGCATCAACCATGTAAAGGTTTAAAAATAACACATCCCATAGTGTAAATCCGGCTACTAAGTTTAATAAAAACGGTTAAAAACGCTCACAGAAAAGGAAATCGGAAATCGGCATTACCAACTACAAATCCAATAATTCCTGGCAATGCATGCGTAGTGATATTACGGCTTCCTGCTCCGCCCAATGTGTTTCGTCATAGGGGCACTAACATTGTCAGGAACAGGCTCTATGCTATAGCAGTGCTACTTTAGAGTAGCAATGGGGGGCTGTAATCTTATAGCAGATCTGTCTGTCTAAGGTAGTCAAGAGACCAAAACTGTATGTAGCAGTTACCACAACATATCAAAATCCTCTGTTTTTCCAGGTCCATATGTGCCGTTCCAAGGTGTCCAGTAGATCCTGTCACTTTTACAACAATGTGGATGGTAAGTGTTCATGTATGTGATTCAGGGGATTGCCACTAGAAGATTGGTGTGAAGGAAGGACTGTGTCCTGTTATATTTGGTCGAAAGAATAATTTCTAAGAAAAAAAAAAAAATGTTCTAGAAACAGATAAGGACATATGGCTTGACATTTCCAGATTGTGGGAGAATTGTTACAGACTTTTGCATTTCTTGTCCCAGAGAAAAGCACTGAGAAGGATCTGACCACTCAGATATTGGACATTGAAGATCTGGTGAAGAATGGCACCAAGCACAGGTACTGCTGTAATGTCTCAGTCCTCTCACCCCACGACTAAACTTCAGACACAGATTACAAAAAAGCGTAAAAATTTTTTTTTTTAGGATGCTTTAATTAACCCCTTCAGCACCAGGCCAATTCTGACACTTCTCACATGGGAAAATCTACATTTTTTTTGCTAGTAAATTGCTTATAATCCACAAACATTATAAATAAGTAATGTTGTTTATTTTATTTTTTTTAGCAGACCCTAGAGCAGGGTGCTCAAACTGGCGGCCCTCCAGCTGTTGCAAAACTACAAGTCCCATCATGCTTCTGCCTGTGGGAGTCATGCTTGTAACTGTCAGCCTTGCAATGCCTGATGGGACTTGTAGTTTCGCAACAGCTTGGAGGGCCTCCAGTTTGAGACCCCTGCCCTAGAGAATAAACTAGTGGGTGTTGCAGTTTTTTTGTAAGTCTCATGGTATTTGTGCAGCAATTTTTTTTTTTTGAAAATAATACACTTTAATGTATTTTAGTGCACACAAACACTATATAATACCCATTTTTTTAAATGAAAACATGAAAGATGATGTTACACCGAGTGAATAAACATTAAACATGTCACGCTTTAAATCTGCGTACACCCGAGGAACGGAGCCAAACTTTGATACCTAAATAATCTTCTTAGGCAACACTTTAAAAGTCTTTACAGGTTACCAATTTAGAGTTCCACATGAGGTCTGGAGCTAGCATTTTTATTCTCGCTGTAATGTAGCTCATGTGTGGTGGGATCCGCGTTTTTCCTGGCGGTTGGGACTGTCACGCGTTCTTATTCGGGATAGGGGCACTTTGAAAAAAATATCTTGGCCATTGCTGCAGCTGCTGTGATTGGCGGAGATATCACCCTGCCAATCCAGCAGTGTTGCTGGTTGGCAAGTGATTAAAGAAAATTAAAAAGTGTATACTGCGCTGTGATTCCGCAACCCAGCAGCCAGCATGGCTGTAGACACAAAAAAGCTAAGTATGTATGTAAAGTATAATAAGTGCAGCGCTAAGGTTGCAAAGAAAGGAACGTGATAAAGTTATATGTAATATAAACATATAAGTGATATAATAGCATAGAATTATATTTGATACAAACATGTAAATGACATAATAGCACAAACTCCAATCATAATAAATGTGAATAAATTATATAGTGTGCTAATGTAGTGACTGCACTACACCCAAAAGTCCACATTGAGCAGAATGATGAAATACAGGTTTGTGATCGCCCCGCCAAGTCAATACCATCCGGTAAGCCTCCTCCCTCTTTCACGGTGGTGGTGTTTGCTTCTATTTGCTCACTTCAAGGTTCTTAGTAATGTCAGGAATTCTTCCCATATGCATTGGATCACAAACCTAATTGGACTGTATTTCATCATTCTGCTCAATGTGGATTTTGGGTGTAGTGCAGTCACTACATTAGCACACTATATAATTTATTCACATTTATTATGATTGGAGTTTGTGCTATTATGTCACTTACATGTTTGTATCGCATATAATTCTATGCTATTATGTCACTTACCGTATATACTCGAGTATAAGTTGACCCGAATATAACCCGAGGCACCTGATTTTACCACAAAAAACTGGGAAAACTTATTGACTCGAGTATAAGCCTAGGGTGAGAAATGCACAGCTACTGTAAGTGGAAAAGAAGGTCAACAATGCCCATTTGCAGCCTCACTGTGCCCATTTGCAGCCTCACTGTGCCCATTTGCATGCCTCACTGTGCCCATTTGCAGCCATATGTCCCCCGAACTTCAAACTCGGTAGTTAAGGGTTCCTAGATGCCCCCTAGCTGCAACCAAAATTTGAGGTCTCTGGACCCAAAGGGTCCCGAAATGACATTGCTGCAGATGGACACAGTTGACCGAATTTGGGGCCCCGTATCTCGGGGACACTTGGTGCTAGGAACCCCAAATTTGGTGTGCAAACCCGGTGGAACTAGCACTACAACATGTCCAAAGCTGGGGTTCATAGCCCTAAGTGGACCCGAGATACGGGGCCCCAAAGTGCACTTTTCTGCAGCAGAGAATGACATTTTCCAAACCGACTTTGGGGCCCCATATCTCGGGGCCACTTGGTGCTAAGAACCCCAGCTTTGCTAGTTCCACTGGGGTTGCACACCAAATTTGGGGTTCCTAGCACCAAGTGGTCTCAAGATACGGGGCCCCAAATTTGGTTTGGAAAATGTCATTCTTTGCACCAGAAAAGTGCTTGACTTCGAGTATAAGCTGAGGGGTGCACTTTCAGCACAAAAAAGTGCTGAAAAACTCGGCTCATACTCGAGTATATACGGTATATGTTTATATTACATATAACTTTATCACCTTCCTTTCTTTGCAACCTTAGCGCTGCACTTATTATAGTTTAAGTGATTAAAGAAATACAATTTAAGTTTTGTTTTTTCATCTGATCTAACCCTTTATTCAAGTGGATTAAAGCCCAACTGAAGTCTCCATTAAAGCCGCTTAAATTAATTCTGGGTTCAGCCAAACATTAACTTGTCACTTGCTGTTTATTTTATTGGTTCTTCAGCTGTCCCTGGGCATTCAAGTGCAGCCAGCACCACTGCACTCTTTAGCAGTCCACAACAAACCAAAGGAAATCCCATATAACCCCATATATAAAATATACTTTTTCCAAAAAAAAAAAAACGTATACAACGCATAAAAAACAAAACAAAAAAAAAAACAAGTACATGAAACTACAGCAAAGCATATAATAAAACATCACTAAGCACCTAAAGCAACATAAAAACTATTTAAAACACACCTTTGTAACACTAAATGTCATCACCATCAGTCTCTTATGCCGCGTACACACGATCGGAATTTCCGACAACAAATGTTCGACGTGAGCTTGTTGTCGGAAATTCCAACCATGTGTAGGCTCCATCGGACATTTGTTGTCGGAATTTCCGACAACGAAAATTTGAGAGCTGGATCTCAAATTTTCCGATTAACAAAATCCGTTGTAAATTCCGATCGTGTTCCGACGCACAAAGTTCCACGCATGCTCAGAATCAAGCAGAAGAGCCGCACTGGCTATTGAACTTCATTTTTCTCGGCTCATTGTATGGGTTGTACATCATCGCGTTCTTGGCGATCAGAATTTCCGACAACATTTGTGCGACCGTGTGTATGCAAGACAAGTTTGAGCCCACATCCGTCGGAAAGAAAACCAGGATTTTGTTGTCGCAATGTCAGATCGTGTGTACACGGCATTAACATGCCAAAACGTAATGTGTAATTCCAGAAAGAGTCCTGCCTCAGAACCTCAAACTGGTCTGCGATGGCATTGTTGGGTTGGGAATCCTCAATTTCAGTCTATTTGTATTGATTAGGTTGTCCTTGCCAGTTTTATTTTCAACAAATGTTTATTGTGCTTTTTCTCCTTTTATCCAGAGCCTGTCCCTATTACCTATCCAGAAATCTAAAGCAGCATGCGGACATCATATTTATGCCTTATAATTACCTTCTTGATACTAAGGTACTAAAAAAAAAAAACTACATCAGAGAATAAGTACAGAATCGGTAGGATCTGAAATGTTTTTTTGCTGTGTTAAAAAAAAAAATCTAAATGAGTAATTTTTTTCTTTCCTGCGTTCTAGAGTCGTAAAGCCCACAATATTGATCTGAAAGGCACGGTTGTGATATTTGACGAAGCTCACAATGTGGTATGTAAATGCCAGCTCCGTCCACTTGACTTTCAGGGTTCTTGACACTTTTCACTGTTCTTCTTCTTGCCCACAACAGTTCTTTTCCTCAATTTGACCCTAAAAAAATAAACTCACGGGGCCATCTTTGTGCGTTCTTCCTGGCGGCATGGCTAGGTTCACATCTGTGCACGTGATTACGGCTGTGGGAAAATGCCTATTCCCACCGTCGCAACCACCCGCACAGAAAAACGTTGGAACCATGTGCGGGTGCCATTAATGCTAATGCACACCACATGCACTAGAAATCGCACCCATACTGGGAACAGCACTGCACTTGAGTTTCCTGTGTGGGCTGTGAGTTCTGAAATGCTGCAGAAACCTTTTCCCTGCATTTCAGATGAAGGATAGGCTGCCCACGGAAAATGCGGCCCGCAGAGCCGCACAGATGTGAGCCATAAACAGTGTGTGTATATGTATATATTTTTTTTATATATATATATATATATATATATATATATATATATATATATATATATATATATATATATATATATATATATATATATATATATATATATAATGTATGTGTATAATGCGTCAAAGAAAAACCCAAATTCTGGGTTGCCCCAGTAAAGTAATAAGAGGAGGATTGGTTCAATGGGGACACTAGTTCTGGTGAAAACCAGGGATTCCAATCTCTTTGGGGGTGTTGCGTACCTGGCTGCAGGCTGAAGTGACGAGAGGGCCTCCCATATGGCTGAGTGCAGAGTACCCCTGAAGGTGGTGACAGAGGGTGCAATGCCCAAAGATAGAAGAGTTGCCTGCAAGTGAAGCTGCCTGGTGATTCCAAATGTGAGGACACCCAAGAGCAGAGAAGTATTTACAGCAGATGATTCTCTGGCGGATCTCAAGTATAAACAGAAAAGTCAGTGCTACTACTCATGCAACACATAGATAGCAGAGCTTCTTCTGTAGCTGTGGCAGCAAACGTTTTGCCCAATACACAGATGGCGGATCTTGACAGATGGGTAAGGCGGGAAGCAAGGTCAGAAGCCAGGCCGGGGGTCAAACACAGGAAGTCCGTCAGGAGCAGAGGCAGAAGCGTGGTCGAGATCATGCCGGGGTCAAACACAGTATGTCAGTCAGGAGCAAGGCAGAAGCCAGTCCGTGGAGCAAGCCAGATTCAGAGCCAGGAGAGAAGCCAGAGCAGGTCAGGGGTAAGTCGGGTAGGTAACATGTAATCAAGTAGAAGCACAAGGCACAAGCACGCAGGATACAAGGCTGATGATAATCCAGCTATTTATGACAGGAACTGGTGTCCTTATATAAGCCAGTTTACGTTGGCAATTATCGTGCATTGCGTGCGCTGTTGTGCATGAAGATTAGCCATTGCATGCCCTTCCCTAATGCGCATTAGTGAAGCCATATTGGATATTGGCATATTTGCCACGTCTTCTCGGAAATTCTTCCCTGACAAGGGGGGGTTCCCTCTCACTTCCTGATTTGGCTATGAAAGAGGAAGTGAAGGTAAATCTCAATGGCAAATAAAACCAAAGAATTTCCAAGCTCAATTTACCAACCAGCCTGCAACCAACCGAATTAACCTGTCTAACAGTATGTGTTAAAAACAGGGGTTTAGTTGCACACATTTGCAAATACATGCATAAGCTGCAGGCCACGGCAAGGCACCCTGTATCCTGCAGACCCTAACTCTAACTTTGAAGAGTCTCCACAGTGGGAGCACATGTATTCTAATGGATAGATGAAGGGCAGATGACTGGAGGGAGCCCACCCCTCCTTAAAGGCGCAGGAACACACTGAACACCCAGCACAATGCACTTTTTTTTGTATTGTTGACATATTGGTCAGGCAACGCACTGACACCTTTGCTGCCATTGTGCAATGACAGTTTAATTCGGTTGGTCGCAGGCTGGTTGGTAAGTTGAGCTTGCAAATTCTTTGGTTTTATTTGACATGCCTTTGCCCTTCCAGTGCTCCTTGCTGCGAAGACCAGTTATATAGGTGGGGGCAGTGACCTCTTTTTGTATTGGTAAATCTCAATGGGACACTGATGGCAAAAAAAGTGACAGGAATTATAAAAGCTTTGCTTTTTAGTTCTTCTTTAAAGTGGTTGTAAACTCTGTACAACCACTTTTACCTACAGGTAAGCCTGTATTAAGGCTTACCTGTAGGTGCTGGAAATACCTCCTGAACTTTAGAAACGATCGTGCCGTTTCTTAAGGGATAATGCTGTGACTGGCGGCTCCCGCGCACGGAGTGACGTCATGCTACTCCGACCAGTCACAGGCCCCGGAAGGAAGAAGGGTGAAGATGGACGCTTCCAGCCAGCGGGGACAGCGGCAACATCGCAGGCTTCGTTTTCAGGTAAGTGACACATAATGGGCTACTATGCGATGCATAGTAGCCCATTATGCTTTACCTTTGCAGAGAAATAAAAAGGAAGTAAAACCCACCAGGTATTTTTGTTTTTTCTTTTGGACTTTGTGAGTTTTTTTGGGTATAATTGTGAAAACTCAAATCTATCCTTCTTCTTTTTTTTTTTTTTTTTATGAAGGGGGGCTGGGTGGAGGAATCCTGGACACAGAAAGTTTTCCACTTGTCATTATCCTTGCAATTACAGCTCCTCTGTCCCTTTTTATCATTCTAGGAGCGAATGTGTGAAGAATCTGCTTCCTTTGACCTAACGCCGTATGATTTGGCTTCTGGGATTGATGCTTTAGATTTGGTGATGAGGGAACTCACGGACGATTTGCAGCAGAAACAAATCAGTGCACAGTTCAACATGGAGTCGCCTAACCCCTGTGAGTAGATCCGTCTTCTTTAGACCCCTTTCACACTGGAGGCGTTTTTCAGGAGCTTTTGGGCTAAAAATAGCGTCTGTAAAGCGCCTGAAGAACGCTTCCCCAGCAGCCCCTTGTGTGAGAGCCCGAGGGCTTTCACACTAGGGCGGTGCGCTTGCAAGAAGTTAGAAAAAGTCCTGCAAGTAGCATCTTTCTAGCGGTGTGGGAGCGCTGTACACACTGCTCCTCCACCGCCCCTGCTGTTGAAATCAGTGTGCACCGCTGCCGAAGCGCTTCGACAGCGGCGCTTTTGACCCTTTACTGGGCCGCTAGCTGGGGGGTTCAAAGCGCCCCGCTAGCAGCCGAAAAGCACCGCTATAACAGCGGTAAAGCGATGCTAATATTAGTGGCGCTTTACCGCTAACGCCCCTCCGCCCCAGTATGAAAGTAGCCTTCTGACGCGTACACAAGAGCGTACTTTTCGTCCGGACTGGTCCGACGGACTTTCCCAATGAACGGACTTGCCTACACACGATCACACCAAAGTCCGATGGATTCGTACGTGATGACGTACGAACGGACTAGTCGATGGCCAGTAGCCAATAGCTGCCCTAGCGTCGGTTTTCGTCCGTCGGACTAGCATACAAACGAGCGGACTTTTCGACAGGAACTGGGTCCGGCGGAGTTCCGACGTAAAGATTTGAAACATGTTTCAAACCTAAAGTCTGTCAGATTTTCGACCGAAAAAGTCAGCTGAAGGTCCGATGAAACCCACACACGGTCGGATTGTCCACCGGACTCGGTCCAGTCGAAAAGTCCGCCCGTGTGTACGCGGCATTAATGTGTTTTAATTTGCTTTTGGCTTGCAGAGAAGGGGGGGGGGGGGGGATTGTCGAGGGCGATGTATATTTGTAGGTGAATAGCCAGCGGGCTAAATGGAGAAAAAAAAAACAAATGGCAGATTCCTATATCCACAGAAGCTAGGTGAATGGAGAAATCCCCTCTGCTGGGACATGGTTGGACATGGCTGATTGGCTGCAGCTAATGATCAAGAAACATTTTCCAACATGTCTCTTTGACAGAAGTCTATTTTAAAAGATCAACTTCTGTTAAGCAGGGACCGCCACACACTGATCCAAATTCGTTCGGGCCCCGCTGAACAAGCCAAGTTTTTGATCAGTTTACGGCCAGCTTAAAGTGTTACTAAACCCACAATCGTAAAATCAGTCTGTGTATACAGTAAAGCATGCTTCTTATACTCTCTGTGACCAGTATTTTCAACAAACTACCTGTCAGTGCATTTCAGTGCTCCAGCAGTTGAGACCGCATGCAGGGAAAGCCAACTCCTCTTCTCTATTGTTACAGATGCTGAGAGGATGGTTAAATTCTCTGATCTGTCTGCTTTCTTTTTTCTTTAAAGCTTGATCTGTAGCGGTGCCTACCTGACATGTACAGGCCGGGCTGCTGCTACAAGTAGGTGGGCAAGTAAACAAATTCCCTTCTCTCTGATTTTTTTTTTTTGCTTGATAGCAGAGCAGGTGTCTTCTTGCACTGTGGGATGACTTTGCATTGGCACCGCCCACAGGCAGCCCCTGCGGACCCATTGGGCCAAGGTCTAGTATTGGAGCACTGTCTGTACCCCCTCTATCGGCAGCCTTGGCTATACAGTTCATTTTGTTTTTCTAGTATCGGGGGTATGGATTGCATTGACTGATGCTGAAGCTTAATTCTTTTGCTGCTTTAATTTTGAACTGAATGGATGTCAACTAAAGTTCATCAATTACAACATCGTTATTATTCTTCTTGTTTCCAGCCTTGAACATACAGCTTGAAGACCTAGCTAAGATAAAGGGTAAGGCACTTTCTTAGGAATAACATGGGGAGAAAGGCATTTGGAAGTATTTGTGAAGCTTGAACCTGCCAGGGTTGGTTTGCACATACACTGGCATTGGTTGCATCACAGAGAGAGAGAGTGGAACCGACGTCGTCCCTCCCTCTCTGTGACCCCAGAAACTGTAAGGATTTAGTCACTTCTGGTTTTCGGTTATTTGTTTACCTGGCTGTTTGCAGCCAGTAAAGCAGCTGATCTGACCAATCTGTGTCTGATCGGCTGCATCGGAGGCCAGATGAGAGAGCTGGGGTCTAACAGACCCCAGCTCTCAATAAAGAGGACCTGTCATGGCCCATTCTATCACAAGGGATGTTGTACATCTTTTGTGATAGCAATAAAGTTGACAGAAAAAAAGGACAGTTAAAAAAGAAAAGGATAAATAAATAAAAAAGCACCTCTTCCCCCGTGCTCATGCACAAAAGCAAATGCATACGTAAGTCCTGCATGCAAATGTGAACGGCGATCGCACCACCCATGTGCAAAATCATCATGAACGCCAGAGTGAGAGCAATTATTTTAGCTCCAGACCTCCTGTGTAACTCTAAACTGGTAACCTGTAAAGGCTTTTATAGAGTCGCCAATGGAGATTTTTAGGTACTGTATTTTATTTATTTATTTCAGGTACTTATATAGCGCCATCAAATTACGCAGCGCTTTACATATACATTGTACATTCACATCAGTCCCTACCCTCAAGGAGCTTACAACCTAAGGCAGTATTTTGTCGCCGTTCCACAGGCGGACACAATTTTAGAGCATGACATGTTAGGAATCTGTTTACTCAGCGTAATATCTTTTTTATATTTTACCAAAGAAACCGGTATCATATAGTGTGTGTGTGTGTGTGTACTAAAGTTCATTAACCACTTGCCGACCAGGTTTTCTCTAGCACTTTTTATTTGCAAGTTTAAATTTAGTATTTTTTGCTAGAAAATTATGTATAATCCCCAAACATACACATTTTTTTTTTTTTTTTTTTTTTTTTAGCAGAGACCCTAGGGAGTAAAAAAGACCCCAAATCTCTTCTTTACCTTTTTAACCACTTCAGTCAGCCCTGGAAGATTTTACCCCCTTCCAGAGCACTTTTTACAATTTGGCACTGCGTCGCTTTAACTGGTAATTGTGCAGTCATGCAATGTTGTAACCAAACGAAATTTGCGTCCTTTTTTTCACACAAGTAGAGCTTTCTTTTGGTGGTATTTGATCACCTCCTGCGGTGTTTATTTTTTGCGCTATTAACAAATAAACAGCGGCAATTTTGAAAATAAAACAATTTTTTTTTAACTTTTTGCTATAATATGGCCAAAAATGTTTAAAAAAAAAACTAATTTCTTCATCAGTTTGATGCCAATATATATTTTTCTACATAAAAAAAAAAAAAAAAAATCGCAATAAGCGTATATTGATTGGTTTGCGCAAAAGTTATAGCGTCTGCAAACTATGGGAAAGATTAATGGCGCATATATATATATATTTTTTTTTATTTTTTTATTTTTTTTACTAGTAATGGCGGTGATCTGTGATTTTTATCAGGATTGTGGCGGACAGATCGGGGACGCTTTTGACACATTTTTGGGACCATTGACATATATACAGCGATCGATGCTATAAAAATGCACTGATTACTGTGTAAATGTCACTGGTAGGGAAGGGGTTAACACTAGGAGGGATCAAGGGGTTTAATGTGTGTTCCCTCAGTGTGTTCTAACTGTGAGGGGATAGAACTGAGTAAGAGAGGAGACCTATCGTTGTTCCTTTTTACTAGGAACAAATGACATGTCTCCTCTCCACTGACAGCACAGGGGTTTGTGTGTTTACACACACAAATCGCCATGCTGGCGCTCCAGGCCGGCGGCGATTGCGCCCGCCGGCCACGTGTATCGGGTCCCCCCGGCGTGCAGCGCTTGCCCTTTGGCAGCTCTTAAAGGGCTGACGTACACATACTGGATTTTGTCCACCCGTGTCACTTTGCCGCTGTATAACGGCGTTGATCTTTTGCATTAAAAAAAAAAAAAAATCACTTCCAGCCTGGACCGGACGTGATGTCATGACATCACGTCTGGTCCTCCAAGGCCATAGAGGCGATCAAAGAGTATCTACTCTTTGATCGCCTATGGGAGCCGCACCATTAGATCATTTCTCAGGTGAACCAGCGGAAACAGTAAGCCTGAGAAACACCGGTGGGGGGGGGGAGTTTGTCCCCTCCTGCCGCTTCGGAAAGCATTCCAGGGGCTCGAAACGGTTTCATGAAAAAGTCTGCCAGCTGCAAAAAACGATTTCCCAAAAAATTGCATTGGGAAAAAAACTCTGTTTTGGTGCTGAAGTGGTTAAACTGAAAGCTGAGTTGGGTCTCTTTCAAACGGGCGCCTCCGTGTAGCAGATTCTGCTTGCTCAGCGGGGGATCGCTCCGCTGAGCAGACAGATGACAGGTTCCTGTCTGCTCCACTATGCAGAGCGGATACGGACACCGTCCCGCTCTCTGTGGTGAAATCAACCATCCGTCTGTTTTTTGCGGGCAGGATCGGATTGGATGGCGGCAGGTGTCTGCTGACATCTGCCGCTTCACAGGGGAGACTGGAGGGTCCGATCGGACAGCCCATGTGAAAGGGGCCCTAAGGTTTGAACCCTCTGTGTGTAAATTATTTTTCTATTTATATGTGAGGTTTGTCTAATTCAAGACCTATTTTCATCCCCAACCATGGGAGCTGTCAGTCTCAGAGTTATTCCTTTGTACCACCCCTAGATGGTGCTAGATGTCTGTGTATTTTTCTGGAAATGGTAGACTTCAAGGAATATGTAAGCTATAAGGAATATGTAGGCCGCCATTGCTGATCCGTCCTTTCTGATCAAAACACTAGATGCCTGGTCATTAACCACTTCAGCCCCAGGAGGATTTACCCGCTTAATGACCAGGCCATTTTTTGCGATACGGCACTATGTTACTTTAACTGGCAATTGCACGGTTGTGCGACGCAGTACCCAAATAAAATTGATGGCTTTTTCCCCCACAAATAGAGCTTTCTTTTGGTGGTATTTCATCACCTCCTGCAGTTTCTATTTTTTTTTGTGCTGTAAACAAAAAAAGAGCATCAATTTTGCAAAAAAAAAAAAAAATGTTTTTAAATTCTACTATAAAACAAATCATCCAATAAAAATATGTAAAAAAAATCTAATTTCTTAATCAATTTAGGCCAAATTGTATTCTGCAAAAAAAAAAAAAAATCCTAATTAGCGTATTTTGATTGGCTTGCGCAAAAGTTACCAAACTATGGGATAGATTTAGGGACTTTTAATTTTTTTTTTTTTTTTTACTAGTGATGGCGGCGATCAGCGATTTTTTTTTTTTTTTTTTTTTTTTTTTTTTTTTTTTTTGCGGCGGACAAATTGGACACTAAGTGACAAAATGCACTCTCGCAGTATGAATGACACTGGTAGGGGAAGAGGTTAACATCAGGGGCAATCAAAGGGTTAAATGTGTTCCCTATGTGCGCTTTCTAATTGTGTGGGGGATGCTGACACTAGACAAAGAGATCTGTGTTCCTGGTTAGTAGGAATCACAGATCACTGTCTTCCTCTGTGACAGAACGACGGTCTGCCTTGTTTACATAGGCAGACCGCCGTTCTGTCATTCCCCCCCCCCCGAACGATCGCGGGTGGCCATCGCGGCCGCCTGACCTGCTGATTGGCTCCCGCTGTGTCCAATCACAGCGGAAGCCGGTAGCTGGCGGTGCGCGTGCCCCGACCCAGACCAGGGAGCGCGAACAACATACAGGCGCGGTGTTTCGCGCGGCTGGGCTGCCCTGCCGCAGTATGTGGGCGGTCTGGAAGTAGTCTGGAAGCTGAATTTAATAACTTTAATATATGGGCCTTTGCCCTGTTACAGGCATGCAGATCTGCAGTTTAGGCTTTACTTAGCCATATCCTTGCTGTGGTCAATGGTTCAGGGAGGATTAAAGCTACAGAAGGCCAGGCAAGTCGTGTTCATCGTTACTTTTGAAACCATTCAATGTGAAATTTCTGCCCTTTTTCTATGGTTTTCTTTTTAGGGGCCCTCCTACAGCTTGAGAGCGCTATTGATGCCATTACCCTTCCAGCTGCCGGGACTGGGATCACCAGAGACGGGAGGTAATTTTCTGCTTGTAACACTCAAGGATGAACTCTCATGACTGGACACAACGTTTTTAACTATATAATAGATATTTGATATTTTTTTTATCTAATTTCATCCACTGTCTACATTTATTAATGCCTGTTCACATTATACCGCAGTGACCTTCATTTTGCAGCACAAGAACACATAGAGAACCGATGTTTAAATTCCGTCGCACCACAACGCTGGTGTCACAAGTAGTGGTATGTTGTGTTAAAATGCTACATGTATGCATTTTAATGCAATGCATGTAAATTCACATCGAAGTAATGCATGGGGGGAAAAAGGCTTTTTTTATTTTTTCCCCTTGCAATGACCCATAGCACATTTAAAAACTTGTATCAACGTGTGTATGTAAACCCTTATCTTGTAAAACAACCCATTCAGTTTAAACTAGAAATGAAAGGCAAAACATTTTTGTATGTGTGTGTGTGTATATATACACACACACACACAATTTTTTTTTTTTTTTTAATATACAGCGGGGACAGAAAGTATTCAGACCCCCTTACATTTTTCACTCTTTGTTATATTGCAGCCATTTGCTAAAGTCATTTAAAGTGGTGTTCCACCCGGAAAAAAAAAAAAATGCATAGATGTGCCTAAAAAAATAAAAATAAAAATAAAATATATATTTTTTTTTTTTTTTACTCGCCTCTAAATGCCTGTTGCTAGGGGGTCCCTCGTAGTCTGCCTCCTTCAGTGCCTGGGCTGGTGACATCACTTCCCCTCGGCGCAGGATGTGCTCAGCTCTGCCCCCTCCCTCTTGTCAATCATCTGGGACACATGACCGGTCCCAAATGATTGCGCGGCCAATCACAGCGCGCGACACCGCTCGCGCATGCACAGTGGGTGCCCCGGCTGTGCAGCCACAGCCGAGCGCCCACAGTTGCAATGCCGGCGCCACCGAACGGAGGCTTCCGATCCCTTCCGCATCGCTGGACCCTGGGACAGGTAAGTGTCCGATTTATTAAAAGTCAGCAGCTGCAGTATTTGTAGCTGCTGACTTTTTACATTTTTTTTTAGTGGGAACTCCTCTTTAAGTTCATTTTTTTTCCTCATTAATGTACACACAACCTCATATTGACAGAAAAACACAGAATTGTTGACATTTTTGCAGATTTATTAAAAAAGAAAAACTGAAATATCACATGATCCTAAGTATTCAGACCCTTTGCTGTGACACTCATATATTTAACTCAGGTGCTGCCCATTTCTTCTGATCATCCTTTTTTTCCGAAATAAAAAAAAAAAAAAAAAAAAAGATAAGTTGCATAACAGAGCCTCTGGGCATTCCCAGGCTCAAGGTGTATAAAACATTAGGCTAGACATACCATACATTAACTACTGGCCTAAAACTAGTTAAACAAGTTAAACAACAACAAAACAGACCCCGTAGCTTGCTGCTAACAGGATGAGTAAAATTCTCAGCAATTTACATAGATATGTGGTATACGACAGGCATCATTCAATAGAAAGAGGAAAAAAAAAATCTCCAACCAGTGGGTGGCTATATGCATGTGGTTAGTCACGATGCACCCCTGGAGGGACAGTCATAGGAACCATCATGTCACATGTAAATCAAATCAGACCGATTGCCCTACAGGCTCTTCTTGTGCTACCGTTGTTGTTTCAGACTCTAGCCATATGTTTCAGACCTTTTGAAACTTTAGGGGGCATTTTCTACTGGGGTATGTTTCTTTGTATAAGGGTACTGCAAGGTTGACTAATGATTTCCATGCATTCAGGGTAAGTGCAGATGTGGGAGCACTCCACTTGAGTATGATGAGTTTCCTAGCATAGAAGAGAAGCAATCCTAGTAGTGTACGGACTGCCCTTGAAGGAGCAAGAGCATCCACCAAGCCAAGCAGGAAGATCCCTATCTTGTGGGGTATAGGAATTGTGGTCAGTTCAGTGATGAAGGTTGTAATTAATGACCAGTAATTCTGTACATCAGGGCATGACCAGATCATGTGTAAAAAACCCACAGAGTCAGCTCTACAGTGCCAACACTGCGACGTGCAGTCCGGGTATATTTTTTGTAGCCTGTATGTGATCATCCTTGAGATGGTTCTACACCTTCATTTGAGTCCAGCTGTGTTTGCTTATACTGATTGGACTTGGTTAGGAAAGCCACCCACCTGTCTATATAAGGCCTTACAGCTCACAGTGCATGTCAGAGCAAATGAGAATCATGAGGTCAAAGGAACTGCCTGAAGCGCTCAGAGACAGAATTGTGGCAAGGCACAGATCTGGTCAAGGTTACAAAAAAAAATTCTGCTGCACTTAAAATTCCTAAGAGCACAGTGGCCTCCATAATTCTTAAATGGAAGACGTTTGGGACGACCAGAACCCTTCCTAGAGCTGGCCGTCCGGCCAAACTGAGCTATCGGGGGAGAAGAGCCTTGGTGAGAGAGGTAAAGAAGAACCCAAAGATCACTGTGGCTGAGCTCCAGAGATGCAGTCGGGAGATGGGAGAAAGTTGTAGAAAGTCAACCATCACTGCAGCCCTCCACCAGTCGGGGCTTTATGGCAGAGTGGCCCGACGGAAGCCTCTCCTCAGTGCAAGACACATGAAAGCCCGCATGGAGTTTGCTAAAGAAACACCTGAAGGACTCAAAGATGGTGAGAAATGAGATTCTCTGGTCTGATGAGACCAAGATAGAACTTTTTGTCCTTTAATTCTAAGCGGTATGTGTGAAGAAAACCAGGCACTGCTCATCACCTGTCCAATACAGTCCCAACAGTGAAGCATGGTGGGGAGTTTTTCAGCTGCAGGGACAGAGCGTCTGGTTGCAATCGAGAGAAAGATGAATGCGGCCAAGTACAGGGATATCCTGGACAAAAACCTTCTCCAGAGTGCTCAGGACCTCAGACTGGGCCGAAGGTTTACCTTCCAACAAGACAATGACCCTAAGCACACAGCTAAAATAATGAAGGAGTGGCTTCACAACAACTCTGTGACTGTTCTTGAATGGCCCAGCCAGAGCCCTGACTTAAACCCAATTGAGCATCTCTGGAGAGACCTAAAAATGGCTGTCCACCAACGTTTACCATCCAACCTGACAGAACTGGAGAGGATCTGCAAGGAGGAATGGCAGAGGATCCCCAAATCCAGGTGTGAAAAACTTTGTTGCATCTTTCCCAAAAAGACTCATGGCTGTATTAGATCAAAAGGAGCTTCTACTAAATACTGAGCAAAGGGTCTGAATACTTAGGACCATGTGATATTTCAGTTTTTTTCATGTCAACAATTCTGTGTTTTTCTGTCAATATGGGGTGCTGTGTGCACACTAATGAGGAAAAAAATGAACTTAAATGATTTTAGCAAATGGCTGCAATATAACAAAGAGTGAAAAATTTAAGGGGGTCTGAATACTTTCTGTCCCCACTGTATATTAAATATTTTTTCCTTTTTTTTAATTTATTTATTTATTTTTTTTAATAAGTGATCACATTACCTCTGTTCTCAGCTGCATAAGAGCTGAGGGGAGGAGAAGCAGCAGCACACTGAGCATCCCAGGGAATGGCTGTGCAGCAGGGGCATGTCGGAACATTGGAGGAGAGCAGCCGGAGTTCCCAGTATAGCTAGAGAACTGACCACAGTGTGCGCTCCTCCTACTTAGTGTGGTCAGTGTTTAATTGGAAAGCAGAGGGACTAGGAGGATCACCAGGGATTTCACACAAAGGAAGCAATACAGAGAGAATAGGATACTTTCTCATACAAGTACATGGTACAGCAGGCACATATCAGGAATATAAAGCGTTGGGGTAAGAAACACGTTAAATGCTCATCAATGCACGTGAAAGCAATGCACATCCATGTTTTTAACATACTCATGCATTTTGATGCACGTTTTATGTGTGAACAGTCCCAAAAAATTAGCTTTTAGATTGAAGAAGATGTCTTGTATATATGTGCAGCACTACAAAGGAATCTATTCCTAAATAACAATAAATGTGAATAAGCCCCGAAAAAGGAATACCAACAACAAAATGGTTTCATAAAACTATTTATATGTATAACAATAATCCTACTGCAATGTCCAAAGTGTAATAACCGAGTCCAATCCTCCAAACGTTGGGAGGTTGATTTACTAAAACTGGAGAGTGCAAAATCTGGTGCAGATGTGCATGGTGGCCAATCGGCTTCTAACTTCAGCTTGTTCAATGAAGCTTGGACAAAACAAAACCTGGAAGCGGATTGGTTTCTGTGCAGAGGTGCACCAGATTTTTCACTCTCCAGTTTTGGTAAATCAATCCCAATGTCCTAAATGAAGAAGAGGAGTAGAAAGGCAATGGCATTGCTGTTAATGAGATGAAAGGTGCTGCACACCCCGAATATATATGAAATGGAAAAATGTCCCCTGTGGGGTTTTATTGCCAGCAAAACAATGAATTCAAGAAATAGTTTCTCTCTTTATCAGAAAAGTATAAATTGTTTATTTGATGAAATTTATCCCTTAATGAGTAGTCCACATTGTACTCCACCATCTCTCCTCCAATAACCTCTATGGATTGTTAAAGTGATACTAAACACACACTCTTCAATTCCTATTGTCCCTTCCACTTCTGTATGTGGATGACGGCACTGTAATTATTTTAATAAGAAAAAAAAAAATCGAAGTAGCTTTTTGCTAATCGATATACAGCTGTCACGTGACCCAGCAGTGGCGGGAGGAGCTTTTAGTTCTCTGCTGCTGGTCATATGTTAAAAAATAAAAATAAAAGGCTTTGGAATACAGAGCAAAAATAAATAATCTTAAACTGTTTTTAATTGGCGTACAAATATAATATTTGAAATTAAATCTTTATTATTTTTTGGCATTAAGATTGTTTGGGAGAATTTCCGCCAGTCGCAGGCTGTGTCACGTCCCCTGCATCAGGTGTCTTAGAATAAGAGGGGGGTGAAGCCACCATTAATCTACATTTAATATTTGAAATTAAATCTTTACTATTTTTTGGCATTAAGATTGTGTAGGAGAATTTCTGCCAGTCGCAGGCTGTGTCACGCCCCCTGCAGCCGGTGTCTTAGAATAAGAGGGAGGTGAAGCCACCATTAATCTACATGTAATATCCCGCCCCCCATTGTGTTTAGCTGGTTAGTGGGCATGGAGGAGGGAGGGAGTGGTCGGTCACATGGGCTACTCAGATGTGATAGGGAGGAAATGCTCAGCATAGAAACTCACTGAAAACTGAGCATGTGCAGATTTGCCACTACAGCTGCAAAATCCCTAGCTGAATTGGGGACATAAACAGAAGGGGGCGATAGAGAGCAGCAGGATCAACCAGTTTTTTTTTTGCAGGATGCAGAAAACGAATCTCATAGTGACTGCGTATGAACAGCGTGTAATGCACCATTTATTGATCTTTTTTAGGGGTTTAGTGACACTTTAACCACTTGAGCTCTGTAAGAATTACCCCCCCCCTTCATGACCAGGCCATTTTTTGCAATACGACCCTGCGTTACTTTAACTGACAATTGCACAGTCGTGTGACGTTGTACCCAAATAAAATTGATGTCTTTTTTCCCCCTACAGATAGAGTTTTCTTTTGGTGGTATTTGATCGCCTTCTGCGTTTTTTTTTTTTTTTTTTTTTTTTTTTGCGCTATAAACAAAAAAAGTTACTTTCTGCTATAAAACGCATTCAATAAAAAAAATGATTTCTTAATCAATTTGGGCCAATATTTATTCTACATATTTTTGGTTAAAAAAAAAAAAATTCCAATAAGCGTATACATTGATTGGTTTGTGCAAAAGTTATAGCGTCTACAAACTATGGGATATTTTTTTTTTTTTTCTTACTAGTAATGGCAGAGATCAGCGACTTATCGCGGGACTACGATATTGTGGCGGGTAGTCGGGACACTAACTGACACCTTTTGAGGACCAGTGACACTAATGACTGCTAAAAAAAATATGCACTGTCACTGTACTAATGACACTGGCTGGGAAGGGGTTATTATTAGGCGCGATCAAAGGGATAAATGTGTGCCTAGCCTGTGTTTTACTAAACTGTGGGAGGCGCTTTTACTAGGGGAAGCCATAGATCCTTGTCTCTGCTTTGCAGGAACACGGGATCCACGCCTTCCTTGCTGACAGAACAGTGATCTGCCTTGTTTACATAGGCAGGCTGCCGTTCTGCCTGTGTAACAATCGATCAGCAGGTGCCAGCTTACATTAAGTTCGCACTACCTGCTGATCGGCTCTTGCTGTGAACGTGTCCGCGCACCCCCACCCCGAAAGTGCTGGATTATGTACTAGCTACGTGATCCAGTGCAGTAGAGCCTCCTTGCCGCCGTATAGCTAAGTGATACGGTTCGGCATTTTGTATAGATGGATGGTGCCGCGCTAATCCTATTGTATGAGCTTCTAATTAATAAATTAAGTAAAGAAACCGGCCTGGAGGGCCACTGATGTATAAAAACAAGTGCTATATCCCACTGTGCAAACTAAAAAATACAAATAAAAATAAATATGTGGATGTGGGTAATAAATAAACAGCCTAATTAATAAATAAATAACCACCGTGACTAACCATAAATATGACTGTTCTAAAAAAACAGTGAAATAAATACTGAAATTACATAATCATCAATCACAAATCAGCAAAGTGCATAGTGCCAACACTGTGCAACCTAGATATCTGAACTAAATGATGTGAAACAACAAGTTTTCCATAAAGTGCAGACGTGCAGACAAATGTAAAAATAATGTGCAAATGATAACTCCAAAAATAAACGGTAATTAAATGTCCCAATAAATTAAAAATGAAAAACTAGGGAGAATCACACAAGAAAAACGTCCATAGTCTTAAATATAATCTTGTGACATAAGGTGCTGGCATGCGCATGTAGCAGTTAAAGTGCCTGGTGATTCAAAATTCCATGCAGCTTCGTGTGTAAACACTCCAGTGAGCAGTGGCCCCTTACCTCACAGGAATGGGGCAACAGCATATGACCAAACTGGTTCTTTAGTTTTTTTTCACCTAGCGGCTCCTACGTGTTCCTCACCGTCCTGGGGTGGGATTCCCTCAGGTATGGTCCAGGAGATGTTTGAAAACAGGAATAAAGGAACCCAATAGTGTAACTCCGTTTTACAAGGTAACAACGTTTATTAGGCAAAAAACAGCAGGTACTCACATTTAAAATGAACGGTGAGGTATTTGTATCCGACGAGCGGCGAGCTCGTAGCTTTCTTTCAGTGTATCCAGCCTATCCTGTCCCTACGCGTGACGTCACACCACACGTGACTTCTTCAGGGGATCTGGTTCGGCAGCTGGTTAATAATGGGTGCAGCAAAGTACCTCAAAACAATAAGTGTGAATCTAGTGCTCTCCGTTTTTTGTTACAGATAAGAGGAGAGAAATATACCCACAAAAAAAAAAAAAAAAATAACATGTAATGGCAATCCTCAGCGATCGGGACCACTGCCGTCCATACACAAACGTTTTCCGGTTGGCTGACCAAATGGGTAAATGTGATAGCATCGCTAAGCTCCGCCCCTTTATACGTTTTGTCCCGTAGAAGGGGACTTCTGTAGAAGGCGGAGAGTTTGCACATCATTATGCCTTTATCAAGTAATCCCGATAACCATTCCCATGGCAACTAGTAAACGCTGGGGTTGATTTACTGAGGGCAGATAAACTGTGCACTGTGTAAAGGGAAGTTGCTCCAGAGTTTAGTAAATGAGCAGAAGCTCTGCTAACTTCCATCATCCAATCATGTGCAAGCAAAAAGGCTGTTTTATTAACCACTTAAAGCGGAGTTTCGCCGTTTTTTTTTTTTAAGTCAGCAGCTACAAATACTGCAGCTGCTGACTTTTAAAATATGGACACTTACCTGTCCAGCGCGCCCGCGATGTCGGCACCCGAAGCCGATCTGTCCCTCGGCTGTTGGGTGCTGCCGCCGCCATCCTTGGTAAGGGAATCAGGAAGTGAAGCCTTGCTGGTTCCCTACTGCGCATGCGCGATGCGCTGCGCTGCGCTATCCCACTGGTCCCTGCTGTTTTCTGGGATCCGTGTGTCTAATATAGCGGGGAGGGGGGAGGACGGGAAGTGGCGTAGACACCCACCGGTGGCACGGGTTTCTATGCCCAGAAGTGGGAGTAAAATACCTGTATTTGACAGGTATTTGCCCCCCCCTGAAAGGTGCCAAATGTGACACCGGATGGGGGGGGGGGGGGACCGGAAAAGCGAAAGTTCCATTTTTGGGTGGAACTCTGCTTTAAGGACTGAGATGTGTTGTTTACAAGTTAAAAACAGTTTTTTTTTTTTGGTAGAAAATTACTTAGAACCCCCAAACATACATTTTTTTTCTAACACCCTAGAGAATAAAATGGCGGTCCTTGCAATACTTTCTGTCACACCATATTTGCGCGGCGGTCTTACAAGCGCACTTTTTTTTAAGGAAAAAAATACACTTTTTTTAAATTAAAAAATAAGATAACAGTGAAGTTAGCCCATTTTTTTTTTTTTTTATACTTTGAAAGATAATGTTTACGCCGAGTAAATTGATACCCAACATGTCACGCTTCAAAATTGCGCCCGCTCGTGGAATGGCGACAAACTTTTCCCCTAAAAAAATCTCCATAGGCGATGTTTAAAAAATTCTACAGGCTGTTTGTTTTGAGTTACAGAGGAGGTCTAGGGCTAGAATTATTGCTCTCGCTCTAACGATCGCGGCGATACCTCACATGGTTTGAACACTGTTTTTATATGCGGACGCTACTCACATGTACGTTCGCTTCAGCAGGCGAGCTCGTCTGGACGGGGCGCGTTTATAAAATTATTTTTTTCTTATTTATTTTACCTTTTTATTTTTAATTTTTTTACACTGTTTTTTTTTTTTTTTTTTAAATGTCACTTTTATTCCTTTTACAAGGAATATAAACGTCCCTTGTAATGGAATAAAAGATTGACAGGAACACGTTAAATATGAGATCTGGGGTCAAAAAGACCCCTGATCTCATATTTACACTAAAATGTAATAATAAAAAAAAAAATTGTCATTAAAATAAAAAAATAGCCCTTTAGAAGCTATGGGCGGAAGTAACGTTTTGATGTCGCTTCCGCCCTGCACTGTTATGGAGACTGGCGGGGGCCATCTTCCCATCACACGTCTCCATGCCCAGCGAGGGTGAAGATCCGATCGCATCCGCTGCTGCCAACGGCTCTGGTTAAGCGGCGGAGGGCACCTAAGGGAGGGCCCCTTTCCTGCCGCCGATAACCGTGATCTCGCGCCGAATCCGCCGCAGAGACCACTTTTATCTTAAACCGGACCTCTCACGGAAGAAGAGGATACCGGGGTTACGATAGCTAGCTGCTACCATAACGATATTCCTCCTCAAACAGCTGACATATAACGACGGTGTGCGGTCATGAAGTGGTTAATTTTCCTTGCACGTGATTGGGTACTCTTTACAAAGTGAAGCTCTACCTCATTTACTAAGCTCTGGAGAAACTGCACTTTCCAAACTGCACAGTCTATTTGCCTGTAGTAAATCAACCCCAATGTCTCAGCGTTCTGCTTCAGCATTCAGAACAGCGATCACATATTACATAACAGCCGGTAAATATTAAGACATTGCTTAGCAACTGGTACACAACTTTCTTCTGCTTCATTTAGGGTCGGTGCACACTAGGACGACTTGTCAGGCGACCTAGCCGCCTGACAAGTAGCGTCCCATTGCGTCGCTCCGACTTAGAAAAAGGTTCCTGTACTACTTTGGGGGCGACTTGCATAGACTTCTATATAGAAGTCGTTTTGCAAGTCGCCGCCCCTGTCGTGTCCAGGTCGCCTGAGGTAGTCGCGCTGCAAGTCGCGCTGCTTCAGTGTGAACCGGGGCTTAGGGTTCCCAATCACCTTAACAGCATAACAAATAGTTTTAAAAAGCTACACAGTGTTGTAACACAAATATTATTAATAACATTGGTAAAATGTACAAACATTAGATAAAAAAAACATTAATTTCATCACAAATAAAATGTTTATAAAAGCAAATGGGGGACTGGTATGAGAGCTGAGAAAAAATATTTGTCTAACAAACAGACTATTAAAATTGTGTATCTGATAAAACAAAATCCCGCAACACTCTTAAATATGTTCAGTTTAAAGCAAAACAATTCTGACACTTCTCTCCTACATGTAAAAAAAATGTTTTTGCTAGAAAATTACTTAGAACACACAAAAAAAAAATTATTTATAGATAGATAGATAGATATAGATATATCTCTATATCTCTATATCTATCTATATAGATATAGATATATCTATATAGATAGATATATCTATATAGATAGATAGATAGATAGATAGATCTATATATATATATCTATATATCAGAGACCCTAGGGCTGTGGTGGGGAATCTTGGCACCCCAGATGTTTTGGAACTACATTATTTCCTATGATGATCAACTGCACTGCAGAGGTGCGTGAGCATCATGGGAAATGTAGTTCCAAAACATCTGTGGTGCCAAGGTTCCCCATCACTGCCCTAGGGAATAAAATGGCAGTGGTTGCAATTTTTTGTCACACAGTATTTGCGCAGCAATTGTTCAAACTTGATTTTTTTTTTGTGGAAAAAAAAAACACTTTCATGAATTAAAAAAAAAAAAAAAAAAACAATATTTACCCCCCATTTTTTTTTTTCTGTAATGTAAAAGATGTTATGCTGTGTAAATTGATACCTAACATGTCTTGCTTTAAAATTGCACACGCTCCTGGAATAGGGCCAAACTTCGGTACTTCGGTACTTAAATCTCCGTAGGCTACACTTTAAAATTTTTTACTGGTTACGAGTTTAGAGTCTTGTTAAGCGTTGCGCAAACTGTTGGCGCTATATAAATTCTGTAGAATAATAGAGTTAGAGGATGTCTAGGCTAGAAATATTGCTCTTGCTCACACATACATATGCGAGCGCAAACCTATGTGTGCGTTCGAGCAGATGGGGGGTGCTTTAAAAAAAAAATGTTTTTTATTGTTTTATTTATTTATTTTTTTTTTTTCCCTTTATTTTTTTTTTAATCACTTTTATTCCTATTACAAGGAATGTAGACATCCCTTGTAATAGGAATAGGGCAGGATAGGTCCTCTTTACAGAGAAATGTATAAACTTACAGACCCCAGATCCCTCTGTAAAGAGGACCTATCGTGCCCTATTCCTATTACAAGGGATGTCTACATAATAGGAATAAAAGTGATTAAAAAAATAAAAATATTGGGGAGATTGTAAAAAAAATAAATAAAACAATAAAGGTAGGAGATAGGAAAAAAAAAATTGATGGCTTTCCAGCAACAAAAGAAAAAGTCAGTGTTTTACATCTGGTGGCGTCGGAAGTGACGTCAGGATGTCGCCCCCAGCCTCCCAGGGTTATAGAAATGGCTGAGGGGTCATCTGGTCCACGGCCGGCTTTATGGTAAACCGCAGTCACCAGCAGATTCGTTCTTCGGCTCCCCGACCGCACAGGTGAAAACGTAGGACGCCCCCCTTCCCGCCACCTATAAAAGCAATCAAGCGGCTACACAGCCGCTATAATTGCTTTTACATTGCACGGAATCACCTGCTGAAAAAAAAAAAGATATCTGAATGATGCCTGCAGCTGCACCCATCACTCAGATATCGCCACTTCGAGTCCCCGACGTCATATGATGTTAAGCATTATTAATACTATTTACAACAAAGAGGCATAGCAATGAGAGCGAAACTCTCTCCCAGCCTGGCCAATTTTTTATGGCCAGGTGGGAGGCGGATGCTATATATGGAACTCACTAGCCCAAATTATCTTTTTTTTTTTTTTAATGATTAATTGATAACATTTGTGTCCTCCTGGAATAGAAATGTAGATTCCTTGCAAGAATTCATGGGATTTGTGAATGACGACACGCAAAATAATGTACGTTCTTTTGTACAGCAGGGAAGAGAATTGCCTTTTTTAGATCTTACTCTATTAGAAATGAGACAATACAGGCCAAGTCCTATTTTTAATCACAGTTACATTCCTCGCACGAGTTGTCATCCAGCATGGCTTACGAATGTCCGTTTTAAAATTCACTGGAATGTATGAACACATGATCCTGGTGCTTAACCCCTTCACGACTAAGGGTAAAACAAATCTTCATGCCTAAGCACAATTTTGCAACTTCGACATGTGTTAGTAAAACTGTACATATCATCACAACTACTTTGTACATCCAAGTGAATTATATCACTTTTTTTTTTTTTTTTTTCAGAACAAATTGGGCTTTCATTTGGTGGTAAATAGTTAGGGATATCTCCTGAATTTTTTTTTTTTTTTACTTTACTTTATTTTATTTTTTTATTATCAAAGGAAAAACTTGGCCAAAACAGTAAAAGAAATGTATTTTTTTTTTAAATGTAGCTGTATTCTTCTTGTTATTACCATAACCTACCAAAGAACAACCCAAAATAAATTCTCCTGCTCTTGGAGATCGTAGCGATACCACATATGTGTATGTCAGTTGTTGTTTTGTACCTGTAGTACAGCCCAGAAACAATAGTGCACATTTTGCTTTTATTTTTTTTTATTTTTATTTTTTTTTTGTACTAGCTAAATGTTTAACCACTTCAGCTCCGGAAGGTTTATTTTTTCCTGACCAGGCCATTTTTTGCGATACGACACTGCGTTTCTTTTAACTGACAATTGCGCCGCTGTACCCAAATAATGTTTATGTCCCCCCCCCCCCACAAATAAAGCTTTCTTTTGGTGGTATTTCATCACCTCTGCGGTTTTAATTTTGTGCGCTATAAACAAAAAAATGATTGACAATTTTGAAAAAAAAATATTTTTTACTTTCTGCTATAAAACATATCCAATTAAAAAATGTAAAAAGTCAGTTTAAGCCAATTTGTTACATATTTTTTGGTAAAAAAAAAAAAAAATCCCAATAAGCATATGTTGATTGGTTTGCGCAAAAGTTATAGTGTCTACAAACTATGAGATATGCTGCGTACACACGATCGGAATTTCCGCCAGGAAAACTCCGATGAGAGCTTTCTGTCGGAAAATGCGACGGTGTGTATGCTCTATCGGTCTTTTGCTGGCGGAATTACAGCCAGCAAAAGATTGAGAGCATGTTCTCTATTTTTCGGTCGGGAAAAGTTCCTATCCGAAAATGCGATCGTCCTGTACAAATTCCGAAGCGCAAAATTCCTACGCATGCTCGGAAGCATTGAACTTCATTTTCTCGGCTTGTCGTAGTGTTGTACGTCAGCGCGTTCTTGGCGGTCAAAAGTTCAGAGAACTTTTGTGTGACCGTGTGTATGCAAGGCAATATTGAGCGGAATTCCGTCGGAAAAACCATCCAAGTTTTTTCCGTCTGAAAATCTGCTCGTGTGTACGGGGCAATAGATTTGTGGACTTTTTTTGTTTAATTTTTTAATTGATTTTACTAGTAATGGCGGCGATCAGCGATTTTTAGCAGGACTGCGACATTGCAACGGACAAATCTGACACTAAGTGACACTTTTTGGGGACCAGTGACACTAATACAGCGATCAGTGCTAAAAAAAAACGCACTGGCACTGTATAAATGACACTGGCTGGGAAGGGGTTATCATCAGGGGCAATCCAAAGGATTAACTGTGTTCCCTGGGAATGATTTCTTACTGCGTGAGGGATAAACCAACCCGAGAAAGAGACACAACTGTGTTCCTGATTAGGGGGGATACAGGGGGGGATACAGACGTGGCTGTGGACACGGGGGGGGGGGTTACAGAGGTTACTGTGGACACGGGGGGGGATACAGAGGTAGCTGTGGACACGGGGGGGATACAGAGGTGACTTTGGACACGGGGGGGGGGGGAGACAGAAGTGGCTGTGGACATGGGGGTGTACAAAGGTGGCTGTAGATGGGGGGGTACAGAGGTGGCTGTGGACTGCATTCCTATTATTCACTCTGTTTAAAAAGGTCTTCTGCAAATGTGTCTGTTATATAATAACAATGTAGCCATATACCTTATTAAGAGCGCCGATCCGCCGCCTCTTTCTTTTCCTCGTCTGACAATTGCAGCGAGTGGGGCCAAGAATGACGTCAGTCAGGAGAGAAGGAGGCGAGGCGTCGGGTGGCCTGCGCCCCGAGCACTGCTCTGAATGGGGTATATAGCTGCATTTTTATTATATAACACAGACACTTTTGCAGATTACATTTTTAAACAGACAACCACTTGTCCGCGGGCCGGGTGCCCGTGAATTAATCACGGACACTGACGGGCTGGAGATTTAGTGGCAGGGGGCCGCAGGTTGCCAACTCCTGGTTTAGATTTGATGTTCAGATGTTCTCCATCCAATCTGACAGAGCTTGAGCTGTTTTGCAAAGAATGGCCACAAATTTCCTTCTATTAGATGTGCAAAGCTGGTAGAGACATCCCCAAAAAGACTTGCAGCTGTAATTGCAGAGAAAGGGGGTTCTACAAAGTATTTTTATTTTTTTACACTTTCCCTTTTATTTTATTTTTTTATTTCATTTTTTTTATCACTTCTATTCCTATTACAAGGAATGTAAACATCCCTTGTAATAGGAATATGACATGATAGGTCCTCTTTACAGAGGGATCTTGGGTCTGTAAGTTCCCACATTTCTCCTCTATGCTGGAAAGCCTGAGATCGAAAAAAATAAAAATTGATCTCAGGCTTTCCAGCAACAATAAAAAATGGCAGTGTTTACATCTGGTGGCGCCAGAAGTGACGTCATGATGTTGCCCCCAGCCTCCGAGGGTTATAGAGATGGCCGGGGGTCATCTGGTCCAAAGCCAGCTCTGTGGTAAGCTGCAGTCGCCAGTGGATTCATTCTTCGGCTCCCCAACCACACAGGTGAAACCGTAGGACGCCCCCTCCCGCCGCCTATAAAAGCAATCAAGCGGCTAAACAGCCAGTATGATTGCTTTTACATTGCAAGGAATCACCTGCTGGAAAAAAAAAGATAACTGGACGATGCCTGCAGCTTTACCCATCATTCAGATATCGCCACTTCGAGTTCCTGACATCATTTGATGTTAAGCATTATTAATACTATTTACAACAAAGAGGCATAGCAATGGGAGCGAAACTCTCTCCCAGCCTGGCCAATTTTTTATGGCCAGGTGGGAGGCGGATGTTATATATGGAACTCACTAGCCCAAATTATCTTTTTTTATAAAATGATTAATTGATAACATTTTTGTCTTTCTGGAATCGAAATGTAGATTCCTTGCAATAATTCATGAGATTTGTGAATGATGACACACAAAATAATGTACCGTATATACTCTAGTATAAGCCGACCCGAATATAAGCCGGGGCACCTAATTTTACCACAAAAAACTGGGAAAACGTTTTGACTCGAGTATAACCCGAGGGTGAGAAATGTGCAGATACTGTAAGTGGACAAGAGGGTCAACAATGCCCATTTGCATGCCTCACTGTGCCCATTTGCAGCCATAGGTCCCCCGAACTTCAAACTCGGTAGTTAAGGGTTCCTAGATGTCCCCCTAGCTGCAGCCAAAATTTGGGGTCTCTGGACCCAAAAGGTCCCGAAATGACATTGCTGCAGATGGACACAGTTGACCGACTTTGGGGCCCCGTATCTCGGGGCCACTTGGTGCAAGGAACCCCAAATTTGGTTTGCAAACCCAGTGAAACAAGCAACAACATATCCAAAGCTGGGGTTCCTAGCACCAAGTGGCCCCGAGATACGGGACCCCAAAGTCGGTTTGGAAAATGTCAAGCACTTTTCTGCAGCAGAGAATGACATTTTCCGAACCGACTTTGGGCCCCCATATCTCGGGGCCACTTGGTGCTAGGAACCTCAGCATTGGATATGTTGCAGTGCTAGTTTTACTGGGTTTGTAGACCAAACTTGGGGTTCCTAGCACCGAGTGGTCCCAAGATACGGGGCCCCAAATTTGGTACGGAAAATGTCAATCTGCACCAGAAAAGTGCTTGACTCGAGTATAAGCCGAGGGGGGGCATTTTCAGCACAAAAAAGTGCTGAAAAACTCGGCTTATACTCGAGTATATACGGCACGTTCTTTTGTAGTGCAGGAAAGAGAATTGCATTTTTTTTTAGATCTTACTCTATTAGAAATGAGACAATACAGGCCAAGTCCTATTTTTAATTAGTTACATTCCTCGCACGAGTTGTCATCCAGCATGGCTTACGAATGTCCTTAAATTTCATGTGTAAATGAAGTCAGTCTAGCTCTGTGGGGGATTGTATTATGCGGCTACACGTTCTCAGACAGAGAATTTTGGAAAAAGGATACGACTGTATGAGCAGGAAGTAGATGTGACCATTAATGAGATCACAAAGGATGGATGAGGAATCCTTATTAATGGATAACAAGGAAGATCGGGAATCCAGTCTGTTCAGCCCATTTATTACTAACTTTTCTATACAGCATTACCAGGTCAGGCAGATTATTAAACTTCACTGGAATGTATGAACACATGATCCAGTGCTTAACCCCTTCACTCCTAATGCCCCGTACACACGGTCGGACTTTGTTCGGACATTCCGACAACAAAATCCTAGGTTTTTTTCCGACGGATGTTGGCTCAAACTTGTCTTGCATACACACGGTCACACAAAGTTGTCGGAAAATCCGATCGTTCTAAACGCGGTGACGTAAAACACGTACGTCGGGACTATAAACGGGGCAGTGGCCAATAGCTTTCATCTCTTTATTTATTCTGAGCATGCGTGGCACTTTGTCCGTCGGATTTGTGTACACACGATCGGAAATTCCGACAACGGATTTTGTTGTCGGAAAATTTTATCTCCTGCTCTCCAACTTTGTGTGTCGGAAAATCCGAGGGAAAATGTGTGATGGAGCCTACACACGGTCGGAAAATCCGACCGTGTTTACGGGGCATTAGGGTAAAACAAATCTTCATGCCTAAGCACAATTTTGCAACTTCGACATGTGTTAGTAAAACTGTACATATCATCACAACTACTTTGTACATCCAAGTGAATTATATCACGTTTTTTTATTTATTTATTTTTTTTTTCAGGACAAATTGGGCTTTCATTTGGTGGTAAATAGTTAGGGATATCTCCTGATTTTTTTTTTTTTTTTTTGTTATAGTAAAAGTAATGTATTTTTTTTTTAAATGTAGCTGTATTCTTCTTGTTATTACCATAACCTACCACCAAAGAACAACCCAAAATAAATTCTCCTGCTCATGGCGATCGTAGCGATACCACATATGTGTATGTTATTTGTTGTTTGTACCTGTAGTACAGCCCAGAAACAATAGTGCACATTTTACTTTTTACTTTTGTTTTTTTTTTTTTTGTCCTACCTAAATGTTTTTAACCACTTCAGCTCCGGAAGGTGTTTTTTTTTTTTTTTTCCTGACCAGACCATTTTTTGCGTTACGGCACTGCGTTGCTTTTAACTGACAATTGCGCGGTCATGCGACGCTGTACCCAGATAATGTTTATGTCCTTTTTTCGTTTCCTTCACAAATAGAGCTTTCTTTTGGTGGTATTTGATCACCTCTGCGATTTTAATTTTGTGCGCTATAAACAACAAAAAAAAAAGATTGACAATTTGAAAAAGAACAATATTTTTTACTTTCCAATAAAAAAATGTAAAAAAATCAATTTAGGCCAATTTGTAAAATGCGACATATTTTTCCAAAAAAAAAAAAATCCCAATAAGCGTATGTTGATTGGTTTGCGCAAAAGTTATAGTATCTACAAACTGTGGGATAGGTTTATGGACTTTTTATTTTTTTTATTTTTATTGATTTTTTTACTAGTAATGGCGGCAATCAGCGATTTTTAGCAGGATTGCGGCAGACAAATCTGACACCAAGTGACAATTTTTGGGGGACCAGTGACACCAATACAGTGATCAGTGCTAAAAAAAAAAAAGCATATAAATGTCACTGGCTGGGAAGGGGTTAACATCAGGGGCAATGAAAGGGTTAACTGGGTTCCCTGGGAATGACCCGAGAAAGAGACACAACTGTGTTCCCGATTAGGGGGTATATACAGAGGTGGCTGTGGACACGGGGGGGGGGGGGGGGGGGAATACAGAGGTGGCTGCGGACACAGTAGGGGGGGTACAGAGGTGGCTGTGGACAGGGGGGGGGATATACAGAGGTGGCTGTGGACACGGTGGGGGGGTACAGAGGTGGCTGTGGACACGGGGGGGGGATATACAGAGGTGGCTGTGGACACGGTGGGGGGGGTACAGAGGTGGCTGTGGACACGGGGGGGGGGGATATACAGAGGTGGCTGTGGACACGGTAGGGGGTACAGAGGTGGCTGTGGACACGGGGGGGGGGGAATATACAGAGGTGGCTGTGGACACGGGGGGGGGGGAGATACAGAGGTGGCTGTGGACACGGGGGGGGGGGGGGAGATACAGAGGTGGCTGTGGACACGGGGGGGGGGGGAGATACAGAGGTGGCTGTGGACACGGGGGGGGGGGGAGATACAGAGGTGGCTGTGGTCACGGGGGGGAAACAGAAGTGGCTGTTGACAAGGGGGGGGGGGATACAGAGGTGGTTGTGGACACGGGGGGGGGGATACAGAGGTGGCTGTGGATGGGGGGGGTACAGAGGTGGCTGTGGATGAGGGGGGGGGGTACAGAGGTGGCTGTGTACAGTGGGGATACAGAGGAGGTGGCTGTGGATGGGGGGGGATACAGAGGAGGTGGCTGTGGATGGGGGGGTACAAAGGTGGCTGTGGATGGGGGGGTTACAAAGGTGGCTGTGGATGGGGGGGGGGTAGAGAGGTGGCTGTGGACTGTATTCCTATTATTCACTCTGTTTAAAAATGTGTTCTGCAAATGTGTCTTTGTTATATAATAAAAATGTAGCTATATACCTTTATTAAGAGCGCCGATCCGCGGCGTCTCTCTTCCTCGTCTGACAATTGCAGTAAGTGGGGCCGAGAATGACGTCAGTCAGGAGAGAGGAGGGAGGCGTCGGGTGGCCTGCGCCCCGAGTACTGCTCTGAATGGTGTATATAGATGCGTTTTTAATATATAACACAGACACTTTTGCAGATTACGTTTTTAAACAGACAACCACTTGTCCGCGGGCCAGGCGCCCGTGAATTATTCACGGACACTGACGGGCTGGAGATTTAGTGGCAGGGGGCCGCAGGTTGCCGACTCCTGGTTTAGATTTGATGTTCAGATGTTCTCCATCCAATCTGACAGAGCTTGAGCTGTTTTGCAAAGAATGGCCACAAATGTCCTTCTATTAGACGTGCAAAGCTGGTAGAGACGTCCCCAAAAAGACTTGCAGCTGTAATTGCAGAGAGAGGTTATTTCTACAAAGTATTGACTCCGGGGGGCGCTATACAAATGCACCCCACACTTTTCACATATGTATTTGTAAAACATTTTGTAAACCATTTATCATTTTCCCTTCCACTTCACAATTATGTGCCACTTGTGTGGTCTATCACATAAATTCCCAATAAAAGACATTTATATTTAAGTGTTCTTGCATAGCAAGACCACTTACTGTTATCTCACATATATATTATTAGTGGGAATGCTTTAGCAGTCCCACTATTGTTATTCGTTTTTTTTATATTTTATTTATTTTTCTTCTTATTATTCCGTACGTTTTTTGGCTCTGCGTAACTTCTGCATACTTTCAGCTATTAAAACCATTCAACTATTAAAATGTTCGTCTCTTTTAGCTGATGTGTGCTCTTTTTTAACTTTTTTTCTTCCATTTATACTTTTTAAAATATTAAGGTTTTTAACACTTTTTTTTAACATTGAAGTCAATGGGAGCATGCTTGAAATCCTTAAATTCTTCTTCCGCTCCCAAAAGTTTCAGCTCCTTCATACTTTCACCTAGAGACGCCAAACAAACTTTAAAATGTTCACAAAATATTCAGCTATCTGGCTATATCTTTTCAGTTTGATATCTTTTACAGTTTTTGAGAAAAAGCTTTTTGTTTAGAGGTCATTTCAGGAAATTTTAGCCATTAATCAGAGTGTACTGTGTTTGTTTTGTTGCCATGGTTACCAAAGCTTCTGTTATACAGGGGGGGAGGTGGCTGGAGCATCTCAGCTCTGATTACAGAGCCCGGGGGAGGCGACAGACACACCATGTACTGATTTATAATAGAGGAATATGATGGGGCAGTTTTGATGGGGCAATTATGATGGGGCAGTTTTCATGGTGGCAATATGATGGGGCAGTTTTCATGGTGGCAATATGATGGGGCAGTTTTGATGGTGGCAATATGATGGGGCAGTTTTGATGGGGACAATTTTGATGGGGCAATTCTAATGGGGCAGTTTTGATGGCAATATGATGGGGGCAGTTTTGATGGTGGTAATATGATGGGGCAATTCTGATGGTGGCAATATGATGGGGCAGTTTTGATGGGGCAATTCTGATGGTGGCAATATGATGGGACAATTTTGATGGAGCAATTCTGATGGGGCAGTTTTGATGGTGGCAATTCTGATGGGGCAGTTTTGATGGGGGAATTCTGATGGGGCAATTCTGATGGGGCAGTTTTGATGGTGGCAATATGATGGGCAGGTTTGATGGGGCAGTTTTGATGGTGGCAATATGATGGGGCAGTTTTGATGGGGCAATTCTGTTGGGGCAGTTTTGATGGTGGCAATATGATGGGGCAGTTTTGATGGGGACAATTTTGATGGGGCAATTCTAATGGGGCAGTTTTGATGGCAATATGATGGTGGCAATATGATGGGGCAGTTTTGATGGTGGTAATATGATGGGGCAATTCTGATGGGGCAGTTTTGATGGTGGCAATATGATGGGGCAGTTTTGATGGGGGCCGTTTTGATGGGCAATATGATGGGGGCCGTTTTGATGGTGGCAATATGATGGGGCAGTTTTGATGGGGCAATTCTGATGGGGCAGTTTTGATGGTGGCACTATGATGGGGGCAGTTTTGATGGGACAATTTTAATGGAGCAGTTTTAAAGGTGGCAATATGATGGGGCAGTTTTGATGGTGGCAATATGATGGGGCAGTTTTGATGGGGCAATTCTGATGGGGCAATTCTGATGGGGCAATTTTGATGGTGGCAATTTTGATGGTGGCAATATGATGGGGCAGTTTTGATGGGGACAATTTTGATGGGGCAATTCTAATGGGGCAGTTTGATGGCAATATGATGGGGGCAGTTTTGATGGTGGCAATATGATGGGGCAGTTTTGATGGTGGTAATATGATGGGGCAGTTTTGATGGTGGTAATATGATGGGGCAAATCTGATGGGGCAGTTTTGATGGTGGCAATGTGATGGGCAGTTTTGATGGGGGCCGTTTTGATGGGCAATATGATGGGGGCAGTTTTGATGGTGGCAATATGATAGGGCAGTTTTGATGGGGCAGTTTTGATGGTGGCAATATGATGGGGGCAGCTTTGCTGGGGGCCGTTTTAGCAATTCAGCATTCCCACGCATTTTCCCCAGGAAATGCATTTTCTAGTTATTCTTATTATTATAGCCAAATTTACCACCCTAACTCCTCCCACAGTTTTTACACTACATAGACAAGTAATATACCGAAACGTGCGGATTATTCCCGAATGGTGTGCTATTATTTTGTGGAACGTTTCGCCTAATGGTTCATGAAATATCGTCGTTTTTGCGGCGAAAAATTGCTCCCATAGGAATGAATGGGGAAACGAGTGGGAGGTGACAAAAGCTGAAAAATCAGAACATGATTTCTAAACTGCCACCACTCCCTCATTTTCAAGCCCACCTACACAAATCTTATATCAAAACGTTCAGCTATCCTGCTGCCACTAAACATGTCCACGGCTAAGCCATAGTCCTGATAGTTTTCACGATATGACCATTTGTTTGCAACTCACGCCGTCCATTGACATTCATTGAAACTACATGCTAGCCCCTTCAAATTTGAAGGGCAATTTCTAAACTGCGACTGTGCCTTCATTTTTAATATTTCAGAGACATACTATGTATCAAAATCTAGGTCTGGGTCTTGTGATTCTCACAATATAAAGAGCTTCGCTGTAGGATTTATAGTTTTAAAATACGGCCATTTGAATTAGTGCAGTTACTACAGCTATCATGGTCCTGTGTATTGTGTATTGAGCAGTATTTGTGAAGCATAAACAGGGCATGGGGGGCGTGGCCTGGACATGGCTGAATGAAGACACGTTTTCTGTGAGCTCCTGGCCTCCCCTTGCTTGTCCCGACGAAACCAACCGTATGCTGCCTCTACTAACGGTATGCTAACCGCAAAACGCTACCGCACAAGATCGTCGACTCAGGGACGTCGCCCTCGCAACTCTCAGGGTGAGATACACCACTTTTTCCGGAACGCCATTAATACATCCCCAGCGCCATAGTTGCAGCTCCACGCGGCACAGACCTGAACAGACGGTCACTAGCAGAGACAACTCCCTCACCCAGCCACTCTCCGAGTATAGCCTCCCTCTCAGGGATCCCCGCTACACCCGGCTCAGCAATGTCAGTGCCAATAGACCCTCTCCCTCGGCACGATTTCACCCACATCGATGGGGAGCTTAGAGCACTCCTGCAGGCCTTGCCCACGAAGCAGGATATTGAAGCACTGATACTGAAAGTAGAGGAATCTCATCGTAGAGATATACAAGAAGTGAGAACAGAGATACACTCTTTGGCTGATAGAGTGGATAATGGAGAAGCTTCCATCTCCACAATAGAAGCTAGATTGGGGGCCTTAGAACAATCACAAGCTGAACAAGCGGAGTCAACGATCGCTATTCAACTACACATGGAAGATTTAGAGGACAGAAGCCGCAGGAACAACCTGCGACTTCGCGGCATCCCGGAAGCTACGGGCGCTGAAAATCTCCCGGACATAGTGACGGCCATCTTCCGGCAAGTTCTGGCCTCACCACAGACCGTCATTGAGATGGACAGAGTCCATAGATCTCTGGGGCCGAAATCTTCAGATCCCAGTCGCCCTAGAGACGTGATATGCCGCCTCCACAAATATACCCTGAAAGACATGATATCCCGAAAAGCCTGGGAACATGGAGAGGTGGACTTTGATGGGGCGTTTGTTAAGATCCTCCCGGATCTCTCCAGAGCTACCTTGCAGTGCCGTGCCCGACTCCGCCCTCTCCTGGATCTGGCAAGAGAAAAGGGATGCACATACAGATGGGGATACCCACTTTCGGTTACCTTCAGAAAAGAATCTGCGTCCTTCACCCTGCGTACACCTGCCGACTTACCGGACCTGTTCTCCTTCCTTGAGGCGGCTCCCATACAGTTACCTAATTGGCTCCAACTCCTACCGAACCCCGGGAATCGCCCAGGCCCGGCAGGATCCAGAGGCTTCCTTTCAGCACGCCCACAAAGATCACGGAGGCGACAACGTACCACATCTGGAGAAAGATCTCGGGAATCGTAAGTGAACCGTGCTCACCATCAGAAGATTGATCACCACCACAGGTTTTTTCTCTTATTTTGTGTTTTTTCTTTTGCCTTTTGCTCACCTAATGGAAGCGGACGTTCTGAGCAGTCCCCGCTACTGGTTGTAATCTGAGGGTGTTGGGGTTAATTGGATATCAGTAGAGATTCTCCTAGATTTACCGCCTGAACCCGAACCAAGGAAATAGATCTGCTATGTCTCAGATGTTCTCATATGTGGTTCTACTCTAACAATGGTTAGGAGACGATCTGAGATACCCCTTCTGCTGTCACATGGGATGTATATGACACTATACCCACAATGGTTCCTGTGACTAAATCTGCAGAGCTGTTAATTCCATGTAGGTACACTTCCATTTGTCAAGAATTCAAGACTCCATGGATATACCTACGATCTCAGGTCGAACGTTTGTCTCTTTTCTCTTTAGCAATGGAGTTATTTGTGAATTACTGTTTATATATATATCGCCAGATAGGTTAGACGGTAATCCATATCTACAGCTGTTATGATATACATTTGATTTTAGAATCTAGAGTTAGCATAAGATATCTCTGACCTATTGGTCCTTCGTAGCATACTCCCCCGAACAAAACCCACTCCCGTCCCCTTTTATATGAAGACTGTTGGCTAACCCATACCGTCTCCCTCCCCCTCCCAACCCATCCCTGTCAGTAGAGCCATTCATCAGCCAAACTTTCCAAGGGTTTTATGATAGTCTGGCGACACCCCCCTATAGGAGAAGGTTTCAGTGTATAGAGTCTTCAGTAACTACTTAAAAGGATCCCTCCATTTTGTGACACAGGGAGCGGGAATAGGGAGACGGGGGGTATTGGTAAATGATGCCTATACTACTGTATGAGCGTTCTTCTTTTATAGTTATGTTTTATGCTATAAATTACAGATTGCATGCTTCTTTGACTTATATACCCATGTTTAAATATAACCGTTCTCAATTTGAGATGTTAATAGCATACTTGTTATATATTTGTTCATTACTCAATAAGGTCGGGGCAGGGGGGGGTGGCTGGAGCTCTATCTCCGGCTGTGTCTAGCCGCTCCCCTACATAGGCCTACGCTCAATAGTCAGAGTGTGTCTGACGAGCGTTCTAGCATATTTGCTGTTCTTAATGTCTTTTTATCTATTTTTATTTTTTTTTTCTATTCCTCTATCCTTCTCCACTGCCTCTATCGTCACCCCAGTTCTAACCTTTTCTCTATACCCTACCCCACCTCCCCTCATTCTCCTTCCCCTCTCCTCCTTTTTGTTATCAACATGGAGGTTCTTAATGTGACATCATTGAATACTAAAGGATTAAACATCCCAGAAAAAAGGCGCATGCTGTTACAAGACCTTCACCGCATGAGAGCAGACATTGCTCTTCTGCAAGAGACCCACTTCAGAAGCGACAAACTGCCTATACTTAGAAACCGATCATTCCCCCTAGCCTACCACTCACCGAATCCAGAAGCGAAATCGAAAGGAGTATCTATTCTGATCTCCAGTAAGGTACCATGGACTTGCTTGGATACTGTGGAGGATCCGGCAGGGCGCTTTTTATTTATAAAAGGCAGGATTGGAAATGTTAAGGTGACTTTGGCCAATTTATACGTCCCTAATTCCCACCAGGACATCTTTATTGAGAGGACTATTGAGAAGTTAAGGAACTTTTCTGAAGGGCAACTGATTATAGGAGGAGACTTAAATATTCCTTTGATTCCCTCGGAAGACTCCTCATCGAAACACTCGACAATTCCTCCTGGCTCTCGTAAACGCATCGATCGGGCCTTACACCAGGCCCAATTAGTAGACGTGTGACGTATAAATCACCCTACAGAAAGAGATTATACCTTTTACTCAACACCCCACAAGGTATACTCTCGCATAGACTACTTCCTCATACCACACTCACAGCTGCACTCAGTCAGAACAGCCACGATAGGCTCTATCACGTGGTCTGACCACGCACCAATCTCTCTCTTATATGCACTCACTGACACGCTAACCTCAAAGACTAAAGGGTGGAGACTAAATGAAAGCCTCTTACAAGATAACGAAGTATTATCAGAAGTCACTAGAGAACTTCAGTTCTATTTCCAGACCAATGACACGACAGATTGTAACCCCGGTATTATCTGGGAAGCACACAAAGCAGCCATAAGGGGTATACTTATTAAACACGGATCGAGAATTAAAAAACAACGGACCCAACAACTTAACTCATTGTTAGAAGACCTGAAACTATTAGAGACGAGACATAAACAATCACCTTCCCCTTCCATAGAGTCAGACCTCCTTACCCGCAGATCGCAAATTAATGACCTTCTACAATTTACGGCTAAAGCTTCGATGCAGATATGTAGGAAAATGTCCTATGAATCAGGTAACAAATGCGGTAAGATGCTAGCGAAATCCCTAAGAGATCAGAAGTTAGCAACATACATTCCTCATATATTATCATCCAAGGGGACCAAAGTTTCCAAACCTCATTATATCGCCCATGAATTTCAGAAATTCTACTCAAACCTATACAACATAGATAAACCCCCCCCCCCCCATGCAAGAAAACATACAGGAATACTTAACCTCCTCACAGATGTCAAAGTTACCAGAGGTAGATAGAGAAGCTCTAGAGGACCCTATTACAATTGAAGAAATACAGGGAGCGATAGCTTCATCTAAACAGGGGAAAGCCCCGGGACCAGATGGACTTACCATCCTATACTACAAAACTTTTATGCCATCGCTGTGTCCATACATGGTCAAATTATTTAACTCAGTAAACCCTACATCACCCTTTACTGTGGAGACATTGCAAGCCCATATTGCGGTAATTCCAAAGGAAGGGAAAGACCCCTCCGCCTGCGGAAATTATAGACCGATCTCCCTGCTTAATATTGACCTTAAGCTATTTACAAAAATCCTAGCAAACAGAATCCAACAACATTTGCCACATCTAATCCATCTATACCAAGTAGGTTTTGTTCCTACTAGAGAGGCCAGGGACAATACCACCAAAGTGCTTAACTTGCTACAAAGGGTAAATACGTCTCGAACTCCATGTGTATTTCTGGCAACGGATGCGGAGAAGGCCTTTGACAGGGTGAATTGGAACTTTATGCTTGCAGTACTTCGATACATTGGGGTTGGAGACCATATGACCCAATGGATATCATCGATATACTCTAAACCCTCAGCTCGTGTCCGAGCAAATGGAGTCTTATCAGATCCCTTTCAAATTTCAAACGGGACACGACAGGGATGTCCGTTGTCTCCTCTTCGCCCTGTCATTGGAACCCTTTCTGTGTGCTGTGCGCAAGAACCCAGATATTGCTGGCATAACAATTGGGAATACCCAACATAAAATATCGGCTTATGCCGATGATATGTTATTTTCCATTACCAATCCTGTGATATCGCTCCCAAATCTATTTAAAGAAATCAATAAATACGGAACCCTCTCTAACCTTAAAATCAATTTCCAAAAATCAGAGGCAATGGGCATTAATCTTTCACAGTCGCTTAAGATGCAACTGCAGACAAATTTTAAACTAAAATGGAACGACACGGCTTTGACATATCTGGGTACTATTATCCCGACTCACATATCTAAGGTATACGAGCTAAATTTTCCCCCACTCCTCTCTAGGGTGAGGACATTACTAAAAAATTGGTCATCAGGCCTACATTCGTGGTTCGGCCGCTGCAATATACTGAAAATGAGTATACTGCCCAAATTTATATATCTTCTACAGGCTCTACCTATACATATCCCCTCCACATATTTTCGACATATACGACAAGCGTTTTTTGAATTTATATGGGCTCACAAATCCCCCCGTTTGAAGAGATCACAACTCATTCTGCCTAAACAATATGGAGGTCTGGCAGTCCCAGACGTTCATAAATACTATCAAGCAGTCCATCTTGGTAGGTTGGTTGACTGGAATAGAAATGGAGCTCTAAAACTATGGACTCAGATTGAACAGAATCTGAGCTCTATCCCTTTGGCTAGAGCACCTTGGTGTTATGACTCCTTACCTAAAGATTTGAAATACCACCCCATCATCGGTCATACGACGAAGGTATGCTCTCTCTTGTTCAAAAAAGGGTCCATTTCAACCGAAAACTCGCCACTCTTCCCAATTTTGGGAAATCCCTGTTTCACTCCGGGATATCAAGAAGATCAATTTAAACAACTAATATCTACGGGCTGTATCCAGGCTTCACATTTTCTTGTACAGGAAAGATGGCCCTTATTACAAGAACTTACAAACCCGACGGGTACATTTAGACTAAAGTTCTGGAATGCCCTGCAAATCACACATTTCTTTAGATCCCTCCCTCCACCGAACAAATTTGCTCGACCCCTTACAACCTTGGAAGAAATCTGCTCCACAGAAGGAACATTATCTCACACACTCTCATACATGTATAACCTTTTAATTACTCCACCAGACACCTACTCACTAAAACACATTGCTGACTGGGAACGAGACCTGAATTACACCTTTAGTCCACAACAGAAACAACGTATTATTCAGCTTACATACAAATCCTCTATCTGCACGAAAACACAAGAAACTAATTTTAAAATCTTGACCAGGTGGTACAGGACGCCTGAGAAACTACACAAAATATTTCCTGCATCATCAGATAGATGCTGGAGATGCCAGGAGGAACGAGGTACATTACTTCATGTGTTCTGGTCATGCCCGAGAATTAAACGATTCTGGCTAGAAGTCAAAAACATTACACAGAAATTTACAGAACAGCAAATACCAGACGACCCAGCCTTTTTTCTCCTCCATGTTTCAGATAGGTCGGTGAAAGCCTATAAAAAATCCATTATTTGTCATCTCCTTAACGCCGCCAAATCCTGCATCCCGCTTATGTGGAAATCCTCACAATCTCCGACGGTTGGGATGTGGCTTAGAAAGGTAACAGAAATCAATAAATTCGAAGACCTTATCCTTTCGGCTCGGAACCAACAAGAGAAATACTCTAAGACATGGTCACTGTGGAACACGTTTGAATACTCAGATGAAGGCCAGACCTTACTCAGCTCCCCAGATGCAGATCAAGGTTAAGAACGGTAGGAGCCTAAAAGAAGTACAGGCTCCCACCCCAGAGGTATAATATATATACTCCCACTAGTAAACAAGAAGAGATAGGTTGAGATGTCACATTACCCCCCCCCCCTTCCCTAACTCTTCCCCTTCCCCACTATTACCCACTTATGTATTCTACTGTTTGTGTTTTGTTTCTCAGCTTTCTTTCTATACTAGTTTCCTCTTTTTCTACCTTGTGCTGTGTATACACAGTGACAGGGGTGTTTTTTGATTAAAATAAATGATAAGGGATGTCTATATGGCTTATTTAACTAGACATTGTAATCCTCTTTGACGTTTGACAGATTGCTACATACTGGTACAACATTTACCTTTACTTGACTTATGCTGAACATATGTTTGTAAATGTATTCTGGGTCCATGGACCTCTCCCTTTGAATAAACAAATAAAAAATTTGTAAAAAAAAAAAAACAGGGCATGAGCGTTGCTAGGAAACAGTGGTTGTAAACACAAGATGCTGAGACACCCCAAATGCATGTGGTCATACCTTCATCTGCTAGACTTGATAATGCTTGTAGACTCCTCCCACAGTTTTTACACTACAGAGACAAGTAATATACCGAAACGTGCGGATTGTTCCCGATTGGTGTGCTATTACTTTGTGGAACGTTTCGCCGAATGGTCCACGAAATATCGTCGTTTTTGCGGCGAAATTGGTCCCATAGGAATGAATGGTGAAATGTTCAATGTCATTTAATTGGTGTGCTATTACCTTGTGGAACTTTGTGAAAAGCTGAAAAATACCAGTGTGAATCCGGCCTCAATGTCATTTAATTGGTATGCTATTACTTTGTGGAACGTTTCGCCAAATGGTTCACGAAATATCGTCGTTTTTGCGGTGAAATTGGTCCCATAAGAATGAATGGCGGAATGTTAAAAACTAGAGTGGGAGGTGACAAAAGCTGACAACCCCATGATCAGCCAAAACATTATGACCGCCCCATGTAAAAAAAAAATTATTTTGTGGAACGTTTCGCCGAATGGTTCACAAAATATTGTCGTTTTTGCGGCGAAATTGGTCCCCTAGGAATGAATGGTGAAATGTTAAAAACTAGAGTGGGAGGTGACAAAAGCTGACAACCCCATGATCAGCCAAAACATTATGACCGCCCCATGAAAAAAAAAAAATATTTTTGAAAAAAAAAATATATATATTTTTGAAAAAAAAAAAATATATATTTTTGAAAAAAAAAATCATTTTTGAAAAAAAAAAAAAATCATTTTTGAAAAAAAAATCATTTTTGAAAAAAAAAATCATAATTTTTGAAAAAAATGTTCAGCTCTTTCAGCTAATGATGAGACTTCAACTTTTTTACTACTATTTATACTTTTTAAAATATTAAGCTTTTTAACACTTTTCACAGTTACTCCAGCCACTCCAACCACACAACAGTTACACAAGCCACTCCACCCAGTTACTCCACCCACTCCAGTTGTAGAGGCAAGAACACTTTTCACAATTTCCCCAGAAATTGTAGTTTTTCTAGTTTTGGTTGTAACATGACAAAATGGGAAATTTCAAGGGGTGTAAATCCTTTTTTCAATGCACTGTATATAATAGATGAATGCGAATAAGGAAGCTAATGTGTGTGGAATCTGATTTGGTAATTGGGTTTTTTTTAAATTTTTTTTATTTAATTTCTTTTTTTTTAAATTCTCTTCCCATCATAAACAGTGTTGTAATTTTGTAAATGAAGAAACTGTATGTGTGTATGTAATTGTGTGTGTAATTGTGTGTGTTTATATGTATGTGTGTATGTCTCTGTCTCTCGCGCTCTCTCTCTCTCTCTCTCTCTCTCTCTCTCTCTCTATCTATCTATCTATCTATCTATCTATCTATCTATCTATCTATCTATCTATCTATATATATATATATATATATATATTATCTATCTATGCGCTTCTGGAAGAATGGTCAAACATTCCCATAGACACACTCCTAAACCTTGTGGACATCCTTTCCAGAAGAGTTGAAGCTGTTATAGCTGCAAAGGGTGGTGCAGGTCAATATTGAACCCTACGGACTAAGACTGGGATGCCATTGAAGTTCGTATGTGTGTAAAGGCAGCCGTCCCAATACTTTTGACAATATAGTGTATATTGGTTTCTATACGTCCATCCTCTTATCTTAAATAAGCATTCGTTTAAACGTAGAGCACTAGGTTTCCACTTATTGTTTTAGGCTGCGTTCACACTATTACCGCATGCGGCTCACAGCAGGGGTCCGATGCGTCCCCGTTCACCGTTTCAGGTCCGATTTCAGCCCAGATTTTTGGCTGAATTCGGACCTGAAATGGACCAAGGGACGCACCGGACCCCTGTGCAAATTTGCATCGGAGCCGCAGCAGAGATTTGTTACCCAGGTCCATAGAGAGCCGGTCGCAATCTCCTGCTATTGCGAATTGGATGCGGAAAACCCACTTCCAATTCACACTAGTGTGAACCCGGCCTTAAGGTACTTTGCTGCACTCATTAAGAACAACCCATGGAGACTATTGGAGGAGAGATGGTGGAGTAGAAGGTGAACTACTCTTTATGGGTGGAGACACAGAGGAGGTTATTGGATGGATTATATTTTCATGTCTGTTTAAACCTCTTATAATTTGGAGGCCATTTCATTGGATGTCTTCACCACTTTGTAGGATTGGACTCTTATTACACTTTGGACATGTAGTAGGACTATTGTTATATCATTGTGTTTAGTCTGTATTATTTACCCTTAAATGTAACACCTAGTTTGTACAACAATATATATAATCTATTAGATATCAATGGATTTGGTGGTGACCGTATAGAATATCATGGCCAGTTAGGCTTTCCTTAGATAAAGGAACTCATTGTAGTTGGAACAAACATTCAAAGCATATTGTGGTTGAGTTTAGACCTTCAGATTTCGTTCTATGTGTCTTGGTGTAATGGGTCAGACATGAAGTTCTTTTCCTCTGAAAGCCGTATGTATTGTCTATCTGCAGTTACATCTTTGAGCTCTTTGCATCTGCGGGAATCACTTACAACACCAAGACGGATCTACTGGATCTTTTGGAACAGATCATACAGCATGTTGGCGGAAGTAAGGAATTTCCCAGGCAGGCTTATCAAATTGGCCCTACTTTTTGTCGTTTCCCCTGTCCACAAAAAAGAATGTACTACTTCTGTATTCATGTCCTTGTCTTTAGGTTCTGGGATCTTCACCAACACTCTTGGCCTCCAGAAACTGTCAGATATTATCCAGGTAAGACTTCCTTTTACTTTAAAGCTGATGACGATATATGTATTCTCCAGCCCAAGCACTAGCTTTGAAACCCATATTCAATATCCAGTTAACAAGTTAAGTACCAGTCTGAAATATTCCTCCACTACCGGGCCATTTTTCGGGTTTCAGTGCTATGATAGTTTGACTGTTGGCCATGCAACACTGTACCCAAATTAATTTTATATACACTTTTAAGACTTAGCGCTTTATTTTGGTGCTATTTAATAACCACCGTTTTTTTTTATTTTATTTTTTTTATTATATAAAGCAGCGGTCCCCAAGTTCTCCAGCACTAGGGACCACCTGTGGAAGACAACTATGCAATATGTAATTCATATGTAATTTATATGTGTTCGGGTTTAAACTTGGAGGGCCATCTACCCAACATTCTTACCTCATCCATCTAGACTGGTCACTAGAGCTTCTTCTACAGGCTCTGATCCATCACTTCCCTCCTCTGCTAGTGCCACTTTATTAGGATCTATAGAGGGACAACACCGGCCTGGCTTTCTACAGCAAGGTTTACTGCTGTGTTTATCGCTGAACTAATGGTACTGGGTCGAGCGATATTATCGGTGTTTGAATATAGCTATCAGCCATCCATCCAGAGCCTATCCCCACGACCTTCCATGCAAGAAAAGGCCTTGGCTGGGCTATAGCCACATGCCTGGTTTTGCTTGCCATCTGGTAAGCGAGTTTTTCTAAAGGTGGTGGCACACTTTGCTGTATGAACTCGCCGTGGTGTTAATACTAGAAGAATTTGGTTCATTATTCCACCATATTTTCACCACTAGAGATATGATATTTATTCCTACAATCAAGTTTCTACATTAATTGGACTTCATTAGCATGGCTTCTTCTTTCTATGTCTATTTTGTGTATATCTCACATTAAGCGGCTGCTTATTGGACTATAACTCTTTAGTAATTGATCATTTACTACTGATACAGTAGCGCGTTTTTTTTTTTTCCCTCTTTACAACTGTGCCACCTACTGGGGAAAGGGGTGGGGGAGTGCAGTCTCAAGTCAGCTCAATATGAAAGCCCCCAAGGACATGGTGATCTCTCTCTCTCCTATAGACCACAGCGCTGTATGGTTATCATCAATGCTCTATGATGATCTTGTCCTCAGCCCGGCTCTCTTCCTTCTCCCTCCCCTTCTCCTCCTTCCCTTTTCCCTTCCCCCTTCTCATCTCTCTTCCTCTTCTTCCCGCATGTCGCCAAAACATGACCACAGAGAGGGAAGGGAGCAGTGGTGCTGGGAAAAGGGGAGCGGGCGCCCTCTGGTTGTTGGAGAGTGACAGTGCGGGTTGTGCTGGCCTAAAATATTTCTGAGACGGGAAAAGTGCTGAAGTGCAATGGCAGTAGTATCTGCAAGCACCTGTGTTTAGTATTACATTTGATCCCGCAACGCCCCCTTCTCACCCAAGTTTTACGTTGGGGACTCTACCGCCCACTGTAGTTCTGGTATTTGACAGCTGAATGACATAGGGTGAGGTTTTAGCCTCATCTCAATTTGGAATATTGTTGTGACACCATGTAGGACCTGGGGTCCAAAGGGAAACTACATAGACACAGGGATTGGTTTGATGTCTAACACAGGTACTTGTAGGTGCTTGAACTTCAGTGATGTTACCTTTTGTTAGGCCAGGGCAGATTCACTTTAAGAGTTGATTGGACACTTTCCATTGGTAATGTGGAAAACCCATTAGGACAAGCAGGACCCTCTGATTCTATCTGTATTGAATTGAATTGCATTGTAACTGTACTGTCTGCCCTCATGTTGTAAAGCACTGCGCACTGTTGGCGCTATATAAATCCTGTATTATAATAATTAGGTGGAAGAAAGGGAAATCTGCAGTTCATTGTTTTTGTTTTTTGTTTTTTGTCTTCTCACTCTTGTTTTATGTGTTTCCTGCAGATTGTATTTAATATTGAGATCCCTGAAGGTTCCACTGCTGTCATCAACACCAAACAGGTGTCGAGGTACTACAAGGTAAAGTGCTTAAATCCATTACCATCTTTTCACTCTATGAATAAAGACCGTTAGGATAGATCTTTGCAGCAGAAGGTTGTAGCAAACTTCACTTTGAAACGTAACTGGAGTCAGACTGCTGTTGAAGAAAGTCATTCTTAAGAAAAGTGCCGTTTCCGAGCCAGTCGATCAGGGGGGTCTCCAAACTGTGGCCCTAAAGTTGTTCAGGAACTACAATTCCCATCAAGACTAGTCATGTCTGTGAATGTCAGAGTTTTGCAATGCCTCATGGGACGTGTAGTTCCGCAGCAGCTGCAGGGCCATAGTTTATAGATCCCCTCTGGAAAAAAAAAAAAAAAAAAAAAGCTTTTGTAAATCAATAAGACCAAAGTCACCGGAAATATCGATCTAGGGCTTTGGAGTGTTTTTTTCCACTTTTTCAACATACAGATGATCTTTTCTTTTCCTTTGTGGTCTTTCCATTGCAACATAAAGGAAACAATATACATGGCATGCATAGGCATTTCTTGTACAAGGAAGCATTGTTTTCATGGTATCGGACACTTAAGTTTCCCCAGTAGAAAGTCATTTTTGTTTTTGGGATGATCTTTGAAATAACTGTACTACTTAGAAACTAGCTATTGCCAACGTCTCTGAATAACCTGAATGAAGAAGTATTTTAACCCTTTCATGCCTAAACCTATTTCTGACATTTGTTGCTTACAAGTTAAAGTCAGTATTGCTTGATAGAAAATTAGTTAGAACCCCCAAAACATTTTATGTGTGTGTATATGTATATGTATATGTATGTATGTATGTGTGTGTGTAAAAAAAAAAATTATATATATATATATATATATATAATTTTTTTTTTTTTTAGCAAAGACCCTAGAGAATCAAATGACGATCTTTGCAATATTTTATGTCACATGGTATTTGCGCAGAGGTCTTTCAAACAACTTTTTTGGGAAAAATGTCATTAATTAAAAAAAATAAACAGTAAAGTGAGCCCACTGTTTTTGTATAATGTCAAAGATGTTACACTGAGTAAATAGATACCCAACATGTCATGCTTTGAAATTGCGCACACTCGTGGAATGGCGACAAACTACGGTACCAAAAATCTCCATAGGCGACGCTTTAAATTTTTGTTAACGCTTACCAGGTTAAAGTTACAGAGGAGGTCTTTTGCTAGAATTATTGTTCTCGCTCTGACCATCACAGCGATACCTCACATGTGTGATTTGAACACCGTTTACATTTGCGGGCGCGACTTGCGTATGCTTTTTCTTTGCTGCGCGAGCATTCGGGGAAGGGGGCACTTTAAACATTATTTTATTTTTTTTTTTTTTTTTATTTATTTTTTTTACATTGTCCCTTTAAAAAAAAAAAAAAATTCTGATCACTTTTATTGCTGTCACAAGGAATGCAACAACAATAACACCCTTGTGACAGTAATAGGTGGTGACAAGTACTCTTTATGGGGGGATCGGGGGGTCTAAAAGGCGATTCTGAATACTGTCATTTTTTTTTTAAATCGACGCCATTGGCAGCCGGCTCTTGGCTTGAGTCTCCTGGTGGGACTGGAGGCCCGGGAAGAGCGGTGGAAGGTGGCGGGAGGGGGGGACGTCCCCTCCCGCTCCTTTAGGCTAACAGCCGAGCAGTTTTTAGCTGCATCAGTTGTTATCACTAAGGAGCCAACCGCCTGCTCCAAAAAACGGTACCGGGGTGATTCCTGCAGCTGCAAGCTTCAACAAACGGGCAGGGTAGCTTGGCAAAGGTGAGTATTAGAGGGTGGGGAGGGTGTCCTATCGAGGGACTTCAGCACATTGCCCTGAATGGACAAACTACAAGATCCTCTTTAAACAAATGTGCTGCTAGTATTTAAATGTGTTGCTTAGGCTTATATTATCTCCTTCACGCTGTGTTAGATCTTGCTCATCTACGCTATACAGAGCCTCAGCTTTTGCTAGTGTAGAAGACCTCTTTTACAAATGGATTTGAGTTTCCCTTCCCATATCTATTGCCCAATTGTGTAATTTTCTTGTGCACGAGCAGGTTCACATCCACCCTGACAACAGCCAGAAGAAAAAACCACGGGGAGATGTGTGGAGCAATAGCAGGAAGCATGGAGGTGAGCCAGAGGTCATGTGATAGAACTGGACTGAAGTTACCCTAGAGGGACAATCACTCTATTATTCTATCATGCTTAGGAAGGTTTGTGTTGCTGCCTGTTGCAATTCCTTAGATTCCAGCTGAGTCAATCGATTGACTGCTCGGGGGACGCATGCGCAGTAGGGACAGCAAGGAGTTACGGGACATGTAGTCCTGAAAATTTAACATTTCTGATGAGCTCAGGGTGTGCTCCCCGACCAGGCATGCTGGGTAGTTCTGAACAAAGGGACCCAGGAAGAATGAAATTTGTGACAGTTTACCATGATGTTATCTAATCTTTGAGTGGATTTTAACGTAGTATAGAGCAGTATTTCCATTTGGGTTCAATATTATTTAAAGTATACCTAAGCCATAGATTTTTTAGTTTTAGTATGGAGTCGGTAACACTCCTGTCAGATTACCCCCCCCCCCCTTTTTTTTGTCCTATTTTTGGGAAAATTCTCTTCCCTTCTTAACCTGTAGACCTAACAGGAAGTCAGAGGAAACCTTTGCTAAATAATGAGACATCCCCTCTTCGAGAGCTATCACCATTGGAAGATTTCCTCTTGCTTTTCTTTTCCCATTATCCTCTAGAAGTTTGGATTTCCCATCTCTTTCTATCTGGATGACAATGGTCACCAGGGCAAATGGAGAAGGGGAATCTTTCCAGCGGGGATACAGACAGCACTAAAACCCATACTGGAGTTTTGATTCTTCTCTTCTCCGTCCAAAACCAAAAATTAAATTTTGTCACTAGGTATACTAAAAGCAGAAGTCTAGGTAACAGTGTAAAACCTGTAACCTTACATCACCTCTAAAGGTTTGTTCAATCCAGAAGTCTAGTTTAGCTCAACAGTGGTCAGTCATAGCCTTGCTGATCTGGGATCCAGTGTTCAATATCCACCAGGGGCACTGTGTAGCTTGTACCTTCTTCGTGTATGTATGTGTTTTAGCAAAAGTTGAAGCTGTCTCTTTTTTGTACCATTGTCAGGCCCTAGATCACCTGCTGGTGGCACTGTGTTTCCCAGAGCGAAAGGTTGTAGTTTCGGTGTCCATCAGTGGGTATCTGCCAGCAGATCCCAGTAATCAGTTTCCACCTGATGCTGGCTGCTGGGAGGGTATTTAAAGAGGAACTGCAGTCTGCTCACATAATTTGTAATAAAAACATCTTTGCCATTCTGAAGCTTCCCTCCAACCACTTTGTATATTATTCTATATATACTGTGGTTCTGTACTTGCCAAGTATGCTGCAGAAATCTCCCGCCACTAAGTCTGGCTGCAGCCATTTTAACTATGGGCAGTTGAAGCTGCTGCCTGTTCACTGCCTGGATTTATACATACACCTTCAGCCCTGCAGCTTTCATTGGCCCTCTTATGACTCATCCCCCCTTCCTTCCTGGCAAACTCTCTGGAGAGATAGAGAGCTGTGCATGATGTCATAAGCCTAGGCTAATGGTCAGACAAGAAACAGGAAGTGGGCTGTACAAGATATTTACTGGCAGAAAAAAAATGATTTACTATCCAAAGTTAAAACACCAAGGGCAGAAGATTTAATCAAAAAGTAGGAAAGTTGAAAAAATGACCAAAGGTCTGCTTTAGACTCCCTTCACACTGTGCCGCCCCGGGCGTCAGCGGTAAATCGGCGCTATTTTTAGCGCCGCTTTACCGTTGTTTTAGCGGCGCTATTCGGCCGCTAGCGGGGCGGTTTTAACTCCGGCTAGCGGCCGAAAAGGGGTTAAATCTGCCCGCAAAACGCTGCTGTAGCAGCGCTTTGCCGGCGGTATAGCAGTGCTGCCTCATTGTTTTCAATGGGGAGGAGCGGTGTATTCACCGCTCCTACACCGCTGCAAAGAAGCTGCTGGTAGGACTTTTTGTGACGCCCTGCCAGCGCAGCGCCCCAGTGTGAAAGCACTCGGGCTTTCCCACTGAGTTTGCAGCTGAGGCTTTTTTCAGGCGCTTTACAGGCGCTATTTTTAGTGCTGCAGCGCCTGAAAAACGCCTCGGTGTTAAAGGGGTCTTAAGTCCTCCCCTATTAGTGCCTCTCGCTCCAGTGTTTTGCTGTGCTACCAGTTACTGTTCCTTCAGTGGTTTGCTGTATCCTGTTGCCTTGTGCAGTGAGGGAAAAAAGTATTTGATCCTCTGCTGATTTTGTGCGTTTTGCCCACTGACAAAAAAATGATAAGTCTATCATTTTAATGGTAGGTTTATTTTAACAGTGAGAGACAGAATAACAACAAAAATATCCAGAAAAACGCATTTCCAAAAAGTTTATAAATTGATTTGCATTTTAATGTGTGAAATAAGTATTTGATCCCCTATCGATCAGCAAGATTTCTGGCTCTCAGGTGTCTTCTATACAGGTAATGAGCTGAGATTAGGAGCACTCCCTTAAAGGGAGTGCTCCTAATCTGAGCTTGTTACCTGTATAAAAGACACCTGTCCACAGAAGCAATCAATTCCAATCTCTCCACCATGGCCAAGACCAAAGAGCTGTCCAAGGATGTTGGGGACAAGATTGTAGATCTACACCAGGCTGGAATGGGCTACAAGACCATCGGCAAGCAGCTTGGTGAGAGGGTGACAACAGTTGGTGTGATTATTCACAAATGGAAGAAACATAAAAGAACGGTCAGTCTCCCTCGGTCTGGGGCTCCATGCAAGATCTCACCTCATGGAGTTTCAGTGATCATGAGGACGGTGAGGAATCAGCCCAGAACCACACTGGAGAATCTTGTCAATGATCTAAAGCCAGCTGGGACCATAGTCACCAAGATAAGTTGCAAACGGGGAATTTTCCTCTAAATGTGACTTTAAGGGGCACTACTCCTCTACAGATCAAGACCGTAAATATAAAAAATATTATTTTATTTGAAAAAGGTTAAAAGTAGGATATACAGTACAGAGTTTACAGGATGCAAATACAAAGATATGCAAAGATACAATACAGTTGGAGACAACCACTGCTCTGTTGGATAAATAAAGCAACAGAGATGACCCAACGCATTTCAAGTTAGCGATATTTGTTCTCTTCTTCAGGCTTGTGGTTAGACACAGGACGTAAATACGTCTATAGGTGATAAAAGACAGCATTGTAAAACAAGAAAAACATCAAAAATTCAGTCCAACAATTTTTGTGAATCCACTGACCATGAAACTTGCATAGAAAAATCAATGATCTTGCATCCATGTTAAAACATTTGGGAAAAAATGCTGCTGCCTTAAGCCAACCAGTTCGGGTCCAGAGAAATGGGTACACCCAGGAAAAGCAACCCAAGGCCCAGGATGGTCACTCACAGAGGGCGCTCCAACTCTGCCCCAATGGGAATACCACACGTATGGCCCAAAGTGACAAATATCGCTAGAGTCAAAAAAAAAAAGAGGCGATATAAACATAGTGTTAGGACCAAAAATGAGGTAACTTTGCATTGAAATGACTATATAAGTGTCTGTTCGGAGCATACATACCTAGCTTGTTTCTGGATAATACAGGAACAGGAGAGGGCTAGAGGTCAGAAACGGCTAACTTCAGATGTTTGGAGTCCGAGTGCCCAAATAAATGTTAAAGGGGCCTATGGAGGGAGAGCATAAAAAAGGACACCATCAGGTCACCGAGTTATATGCATAAATATGCACCCGTGCGATGGTACTTGTCTTATAGTATCTATATGTGTGTAGGATTAGAACCCCTCAACGTAACTGGTTCCAAAAGGATTACCTTGATTAGGGCTCAGTTCAGGTGTAGTCCTGTCTGACCTGGGTGTGCAGCCTAAAATGATGTTGGAATGGACAACGTTTTATGGGGTTGATGGAGATCCCATGGACCAATCCTAGTGGTGGCGTGGGGAGGAGCTCACGATCAAGGAGCGCCCCCCCCCCCCCTCAAGTCCCCGGTGCACGAAAGCGCCTCCACCACGACTTCCTGATGGAAAGAGGATGTCTGGCGTCACATGGACGCTGGACAAGGCGTCGTGACGCCATACGTCCGGCAAGTGGAGTCACGGCAACCAGGGAAACCTGGCCGTACAACTCCAATCAAAGGATGTAATGAAATGGCGTGAATGGCCCCCGTGTTCTGAGTGAGGGACCTACTGGGCGGGTGCTGTGGTGCATCAAATCATCCATACTCAGACTGGAATGGCTAAAAGCAGGCAAGTCAGGAGGAAGGAAATAGAAAATTATTGTGAACACAGAAACGTATAGATGTACAATCATCCACAGAAAATATCTAAACTAGTTCTATGCAGTATATATGTGAAAATTCTGACGTCTTAATAGAAATGGAGAGAGGAAGGGAAGACATGAGAAAGGGGGGAGGGGGGCTTCAAATTGTAAAATCTGATGGTAAATGCCAAAAACTGCAATAGCACGGCTTATATGTACATATGTTCACATAGAAAATATAAATCATTTTTCTGTAGAAGTTAGTTTGGTCATTGTCCTAGAGATCTCTCATTGGGGTCATTTGGTTCCCATTCAGACCCCCCTGAGGTGAAACCTTCCAGGAAGGGTCTGAAAGAGATGAATCCATTGAGGTCAGGTGGTTTTGTCGCATTAAGGCGGAAAATCCACCTTTGTTCATGCTGTAATAAAGTCTTATTCCAATCCCCTCCCCGCATACCTGAATGTATGCGGTTGAGGATTAGGAAGGAGACCCTAGGAAAAACCCCTTCGTGTATATCCGTTACATGTCTTCCAAGTGGAATACCGGGATTGCAGGTCCTCATTGAAGTGATGTGGCGATAAGCTCTTTCCCAAAAATCCTTGTATGGTCTTCCCAACGTAAAAGCATGCACAGTCAGAGGAGGAGATAAACCACACCAGACGTTTAGCGAAGTGTTTCGGTCTTAGCGTTCCCCGTCTTATCCTCAGACACTGGCTGTAGGGGATAGAGGAAATTAAGGCTTGTGGATGGAAGCTGCTAGTGTGTGGTATGGAGTTGCCAGCCGTAGGTTTCCTATATAGACTACTGGTAAGTAGGCCATTCTCATCTTTGTGGATGGTAACATCAAGGCAAGTGATGGAACAACAATCCCACGTCATAGTAAATGTTAGATTGAAATTGTTGTGGTTAAGTTGATAAAGAAAGTTTGTAATTGATCAATAGGCCCATCCCATACGAGAAAAATGTCATTGATATATCTATACCAGACGGCAATGTTCTCCATAAAGGGGATCATCTCTTCTGATTGATAGTCACCAAGAAAACAATTGGTAACACTACTGAAATTTTGCAGCGCCCGCAATGTCCCCCTGCTCAAAAAAAGCACATGTACAGGCCCGCCTGAAGTTTGCCAATGAACATCTGAATGATTCAGAGGAGAGTTGGGTGAAAGTGTTGTGGTCAGATGAGAGCAAAATCGAGTTCTTTGGTATCAACTGAACTCGCCGTGTTTGGAGGAGGAATGCTGCCTATGACCCCAAGAACACCATCCCCACTGTCAAACATGGAGGTGGAAACATTATGCCTTGGGGGGTGTTTTTCTGCAAAGGGGACAGGACAACTTCACCGCATCAAAGGACAGGGCCATGTACCGTCACATCTTGGGTGAGAACCTCCTTTCCCCAGCCAGGGCATTGATCGTGGATGGGTATTTCAGCATGAACATAACATAAAACACACGGCCAAGGCAGTGAAGGAGTGGCTCAAGAAGAAACACATTAGGGTCCTGGAGTGGCCTAGCCAGTCTCCAGGCCTTAATCCCATAGAAAATATGGGGAGGGAGCTGAAGGTTTGAGTTATCAAACGTCGGCCTCAAAACCTTACTTGGACTTGGAGAGGATCTGCAAAGAGGAGTGGGACAAAATCCATCCTGAGATGTGTGCAAACCTGGTACAAGAAACGTCTGACCACTGTGATTGCCAACAAGGATTTTGCCACCAAATACTAAGTCATGTATTACGAAGGGGTCAAATACTTATTTCATTCATTAAAATGCAAATGAATTTATAACTTTTTTTGAAATGAGTTTTTCTGGATATTTTGTTTGTTATTCTGTCTCTCACTGTTAAAGTAAACCTACCATTAAAATTATAGACTGATCATTTCTTTGTCAGTGGGCAAACGTACAAAATCAGCAGGGGATCAAATACCTTTTTTCCCTTACAGTACCTGGTCTCCCTTGTTCCTGATCCAAGTTTTGGTTCCCCTTTCCATCTGCTCCCTGCACCTCCAGTTTTCCTTGCCTTTCTGTGTTCCCCATTCTCTATACATTGTACATAGTTGTCAGTCAGGCTTTTGTCACTCTTTTGGTAAGGTATTTTGTCACTGGGTGTTTGGTTGACTATCTTTGCTGTGTGCCGTCATTTGGACAGATTTTGTTTCACTGTAAATAAATCTAATTTAACGCATACACAGTCTGGTCTTGGTCTACTAAGTGTAGCCACCCAGATCTAGCCACCTCTGTTGCTGATTTCTGACAACCATTTATTTAGGCTGGGTTCACATATGTGAGGCCGCGGTTCCCAGCACGGGGTCCAGTCCGTGTCTGTTCACCGGTTCGGGTTTGAATCGGGTCCAAATGTTTTGCCTGAATTCTTTAACCAAACCCAAAGATGTACAGGGCCCTTTTGAAATGCGCACCACGGCCGCCCCAGACCTGTGCGAGCCAGACACACTCACCTGTCATGCGAATTGGATGCGGAGAAACCTGCATTTAATTCACACATATGTGAACCCAGCCTTAGATTTCCTGTGGCTGATTTCAGTATATAGTGATTATCTGGAGTTCCTGTTGAAAACTGAATATGTCCCTTAATTTATTTTCCATCTGTGTATGTGTGTTGCAGGGAAGGTGCTCAGTTACTGGTGTTTCAGTCCTGGTTACACAATGCACGACCTAGTGAGACAAGGAGTGCGAAGCATCATACTGACCAGTGGAACTCTATGTCCCCTCTCTTCCTTCACCATGGAGATGCAGATGTAAGTTTTTATTTTGCTGGGGAAACCATACTGCATATTGTGGTGAACTATGTTAAAGCGTACCTATGCTCTTGTTGGGTAATGGAAGCCTCTAAACTAGAGAATAGAACAATATCTGTCTCTCTCAGATAAGTTCCCACTGACTCCATTCATCTTTTTAGCTATCTGTAAAGGGGTAATTCTTCCCAATGACCACAAGACTAAGAAGCATTCTTCCCACTGACCATCACACTAATGTGTCATGAGTTGTAGATATAGTAATTATTCGCAGGGGTGCCCTGAGACCGGAAAGCTAATTTAAGGGTTCCTCTGTGTTTGAAAAAGTTGAGAAAGGCTTCTCTAAACCCAGAGTACTCAAATACTGTATATAAATATCAAGTAAGCCCTTGCTTGGCTCTGCCCATTCAGCCAACTTTTTGAATGAGCGCCTTCACTAACCAAAGAAAAGGCAGAGCGATTCTAGAAAATATGGGCAAGCACTATTGAGTGACTGCAGTAACATTGGGGTTTATTTACCAAAGGCAAATCCACTGTGCACTTGGAAGTGCAGTCACTGTAGATCTGGGGGGGACAATTCCTTGCAAGGAAAATTTAAAAAAGCATTTCTTAATCGTACATCACGGGACACAGAGCCATAGTAATTACTATGTGGGTTATAGGCCACCTTCAGGTGATTGACACTGGCACACCCTAAACAGGAAGTTGCCTCCCTATATAACCTCTCCCACTACTGGGAGTACCTCAGTTTTTTCGCCAGTGTCTAAGGTGTTGGTCACGAGTAAAGATGTGATGTGCTGAGCTCCACTGGAGTAATCCTTGCTGGGGCTAGCTATGCAGCCGGATCCATTTAAAAAGTGTCTTTTCAGGCCGAATTGAATGGTACCCGGGTATCGTGGCGGAAGAAACGAGGTTTAGCCTGTAACGCTTCTCTTTTTAGAGAGCTGGACCCCGGGATCCAGAGCTTTGGTGTTTTCAGCCATAAAGTTTTTACTGGCGGGGTGCTTTACGGGTCCAGGAGTGTGGGTTCCCCGAGGGTCCCCGGTTCCTGAAGGTTTTATAACGGAGCCCACCGTGAGAGGTGAAGATTGGGTCTGTTGGTTTTTACCACAGAAAAAACCCTGCAGTGGGAAAGGTAAGTGGAGGTTTCTAAGGAATTTTTTAATTTTCTTATGAAATGTCTCCTTTAAAAAAGTAAATGTTGTCATGCCTAAGAGTCACCACTGGGGGCTGTATAGAGCACGTACCTTGTCATGCTTTCCTCAAAGATCACGCTGTGTCACAGAAGCAGCAGGCTTCCCTCTGGCGAGCAGCTCAGACCTCCGGTAAGATTGGGGGGATTTTCTTCCACGAAACACCCCCACCTGGACAAAGCTCTCCCCCTCTTCCTGGATAAGGGTGAAGCCAAAAACGATCGGCGATGTCGCTCCGTTTTTTTCACTGCCCCTGCACAGCAGCTTGTTACAGGTCTCCTTCACACCATCACCCCACACACACGCCGATCCTGTCGGATCGGAGGCCCGCGCTGGAAAATACTCTTGAAAAGGGGCAGGGCTTAGCGCGGCGTTGGCGTCCTGCAACGTCCAGTGCGGGAGTATGTTTAAAAGCTCTATTTTTGCTGGCTGCAGATGCCAGAGGGACACAAGAGCAAAAAGGGGCATGTAAGAGGTTGGTAACACAGGCATTCCCTTGGCACATTTACTAATAGCATCAGGCTGAGCGTTAATAGCAGCGGCAGTGGCTGGACTATTGCTCAAGCAGTGGATGCGATTTCTTTTGGTAGTACCTCTGCTTTTGTGCATCGGGCTAAGGTCAGAAGAAGGGGTTGAAACACCCCCAAAAAGGGTTAAAAGGGTCTCCCTCAAGCTCCGGAAAGCCTACTCATCTCTACAATGGCATCCTCCCCTGAGAGGGGGTGGCTGGTCAGAGTGAGCATCAGGGCCATGAAATGTTTGCAACTGTTTTCAACACTGCAGCCCCTGTCTATATTACTAAAGAGGTCTTTTTTCTCAGCCATGATATGATTGGAAAAAAGGTTAGCAGCTTTAATCGCATCCCAGTGTGGGACAAAATAGGACAGGTTCCCTTCCATTACCCAGAACCCTCAAACTGAGGAACTGGGGGCGGGAGAAGATGAATTCCCTCAGGGGACCGTGGTAAGGCTGATGACTCCTCTTCTGAGGGGTCAAATGCGGGGGGGGCTCAGCTTCACAATCTGTAAGATTGATGGTGCAGTTTCTCACTGAATGGTCCGCTCCACATTTATGTACCCTTAACTGAGTATTTGGGTTCGCTAAAGCCTCCTCAAGCTGTGCATGCCTTTCCTGTCCATTCATTGCTGGAAAAAAGCTTTTTGTATATGAGTGGGATCACCCAGATAAGCATTTTTTCCCTCCTAAAAAGTTTTTCACACTTTTTCCTATGGAGGAAAAAATTCACTAAAAGTGAGGTATACCAGCAACTGACGCTGCTATATCCTCTGTGAATAAAAGTTTGACTTGTCCGGCAGACAATGCTCAAATGCTTAGGGACCCAATGGATAAAAAGGCGAAATTCCTATTAATAAACACTTTTTTCTCTGGCAGGTTGAGTGTTTCAGCCTGCGTTAACAGTAATTGGTCAATCCTTGAGATACCAGTTTAAACAGGTGCTCAAGGTTATCCTGTTCAGCAGGCCTGGGATCTGGCAAGCTACTAGCAGCTTTATGTTTGCAATAGTTACTATGAGAGATTCTGTCCTTCAGGCCTCGCGCCTTTCGCTAAGCGCCATGCAAGAAGCTCCTGGTTAGTCCTCCTTTTTGTGGTGAAACGGCTTTTTGGGGATGATTTGGGTAATACATCCAAAGAATTTCTAGTGGAAAAAGGACCCCTTTGCCATTTAAGAAAAGGAGTAAATGTATTTCATTTTAACAAGCTTCTTCTCCAGTGCCAGGGGCATCAGCCTCCAGGCAGTCAAGACGGCCTGCGCCGCCAAGTTCAAGAGGTAATCCTCTGGGTCAACCCCAGGGACAAAAGAAGTCTTGGGGAGGAACCCTACAAAGTACTAAAGCCTCCTTATGAGGAGGCGCCCCGCTCCCTCGAGTAGGGGGAATACTTCTGCAGTTCCCAAGGGTCTGGCAGGAAGAGTGTCGAGACAGATGGGGGACTTCCTCAATAGCTCCAGGGTACAAACTGGAGTTCCAAGAGTTCCTAGAGTTCCTGTCTCCTCGTTTTCTCAGATCAAACGTTCCTAAGGATTCAGAGAAAAGGAAGTCTTTCTTTCAAGCATTGGACCATCTTTTGGCAAAAAGTGATCATGGTGGTCCCCATGTAAGAGCAGAGGTTGGGGTTTTGTTCAAACCTTTTTTCATGGTGCCAAAACCGAATGGACATTCTGGATCTCAAAATCTAAATCGGTTCTTGAATATCCGCTCTTTTTTTGCACGGAGTCAATCCAATCAGTTGTCTCCATCCTACAAGGAGGAGAACTTCTGGCGTCAATCGACATCAAGGATGCATACCTCCATGTGCCTATTTCTCCACTCACCAGTAATATCTACTTTTCAAGGTAGAAAATCTTAATTTTCAGTTTGTAGCTCTGATTTGCGGTCTAGCTACTGCACCTTGAGTGTTTACAAAGGTTCTGTCCCCTCCTCCGCCAGATTAAGGGCCCAAGGTATAACGATTATAGTTTACTTAGACGATCTGCTCTTGATAGACCAGTCAGTAGCCTGCTTAGAACAACGTATGGTCACCACATTCAACTACCTGGAATACCTAGGTTGGATTCTCAACCTAGAGAAATCTTCCTTAAAACCATGAAGAAGGCTAAAATACTTGGGTCTGATCATAGATACACCCAGAAAAAGGCATTCTTGCCCCAGGCAAAGATCAGCGCCATAAAGGAACTGATTCAGGTGGTCAGAGCAAGATGAATCCTTCTTTTCAGCTTTGCATGTGGTTGTTGGGCTAGATGGTGGCTTCATTTGAGGCCGTTCCTTATGCTCAGTTTCATTCGAGACTGCTGCAAAACAGTATCCTATTGGCTTGGAACAAGAAGGTTCAAGCTCTAGATTTCCCAGTGTGTCTGACTCCAAAGGTGCGCCAGAGCCTCAATTTATGGTTAATAACCAAAAATCTGCAAAGGGTAAAATCCTTCCTACAGTTACCTGGGAAGTGGTAACAACATATGCCAACCTTTTTTTGGTTGGGGAGCAGTCCTGGAAGAGGCAACTGTCCAAGAGAAGTGGTCCAGATCAGAAATGACCTTGCCCATTAACATTCTAGAGATTCGGGCAGAGCTCTTGGTCCTGAGGGTCTGAATGTTCAGTTTACGGAATTGTCCTGTCAGGATCCAATCCGACAATGCCACAGCAATGGCCTATATCAATCACCAAGGGGGCACAAGAAGTTGTGCGGCCCAGAGAGAGGTGAATCATATCCTATCTTGGGCAGAAAACAATGTACTTTGCCTATCGGCAGTCTTCATTCTAGGAATAGAAAATTGGCAGGCGGACTACTTGAGTCGCCAGCAGTTGTTCCCGGGAGAATGGTTCCTTCACCACGATATCTATCTGTCAATATGTCAAAGATGGGGGATCCCAGACGTAGATCTGTTTGCGTCCAGGTTCAACAAAGAAATCGACAACTTTGTGTCAAGAACAAAGGATCCGCTAGCATGCGGAACAGATGCCTTGCTGTTCTTGTGGAATCAGTTCTCACTGATTTATGCATTCCCTCCTATTCTGCCTGCGTCCACGACTTCTTCGCAGGATCAAGCAGGAAGGGAAATCGGTGATTCTTGTGGCCGAGCAGATCTTGGTATGCAGAGATCTTATGGATGGCGGTAGGGGTTCCATGGACCCTACCACCACGTCAAGACCTTCTCTCGCAAGGGCCGGTATTCCATTCTACCTTACAAACACTAAATTTAACGGTTTGGCTATTGAGACCCACATTCTGAAGAAACGTGAGATGTCAAGTTCAGTGGTATATACCTTGGTTAATGCAAGGAAGCCGGCCTCCAGAAATACATATTATAGAGTCTGGAAGGCATATGTCTCCTGGGATGAATCCAGGGGTTGGCACCCCAGGAGGTATGTCCTAGATAGAATCCTTGACTTTCTGCAGATGGGGTTAGAAATGAAGCTGGCCTTGAGTACTTTCAAAGGCCAGGTCTTGGCCTTATCGGTATTGTTTCAACGACCACTTGCTTCACATTCTTTGGTTCGTAGTTTTTTTAGGGTGTAACGCGGCTTAATCCCCCGGTTAGGTCACCCCTGAACCCTTGGGACTTGAGTTTAGTTCTGTCGGCGTTACAAAAACAGCCTTTTTGAGCCAATGCAACATATTCCCTTGGTCCTTTTGACAAGGAAACTAGTTTTTCTGGTAACCATATCCTCTACAAGAAGGGTATCGGAGTTGGCTGCCCTTTCTTGTGAAGAGCAATATTATTATTCAAGGATAAAGTAGTATTGCGTCTTCATCCTAACTTTCTACTGAAGGTAGTGTCAGGTTTTTATCTAAACCAGGATGTTGTTCTACCTTCATTTTTTTCCAGAAACCTGTTCTATGGAAGAAAAATCACTACATTCTCTTGATGTGGTGAGAGCAGTCAAGGTCTACTTAAAGGCGACTGCTCAGATTTGAAAAACAGATGTTTTGTTTGTGTTGCCTGAAGGTCCTAAAAGAGGACAGGCAGCATCGAAATCTACTATTTATAAATGGATTGGACATGCAATCATTCTAGCTTATGGTTTAAAGAGGTAGCTTCCACCCTCTCAAATCAAAGCGCACTCCTCTAGGGCTGTTAGTGCTTCGGGGCAGTGCATCACCAAGCCTCCATGGCTCAAATCTGCAAGGCCGCAACTTGGTCTTCAGTTTATACATTTACCAGATTCTATCAGGTGGATGTAAAAAGACATGAGGATGTCGCCGTTGGGCGCAGTGTACTGCAGGGCAGCAGTTTAAGTCCTCCGATCTCATGTTGCCCTACTTTTGTTGTGTCTACCTCCCCTCAGTTGGCATTGCTCTGGGGCATCCCACATAGTAATTACTATGGCTCTGTGTCCCATGATATACGATTAAGAAAATAGGATTTTTATAACAGCTTACCTGTAAAATCCTTTTTCTTTGAAGTACATCACGGGACACAGAGGTCCCTCCCTTCTTTCTGGTATACATGTGTATTGCTTTGCTACAAAAACTGAGGTACTCCCAGTAGTGGGAGGTGTTATACAGGGAGGCAACTTCCTGTTTAGGGTGTGCCAGTGTCCATCACCTGAAGGTGGCCTATAACCCAGATAGTAATTACTATGGCTCTGTGTCCCGTGATGTACTTCAAAGAAAAGGATTTTACAGGTAAGCTGTTATAAAAATCCTATTTTTTGCTTGCACATGATTGGATGATATAAATCAGCAGAGCTTCATCTCATTCAGATCTTCCCCTCATTTCAGATCTTCCCCTCCGATCTACAGCGACTGCACTTGGAGTGCACTTGTAGTGCACAGTGGATTTTCTTTTAGTAAATCAACCCCATTGATACCACTTTACGTGGGTCCAGAAACATTTTACAGAGCTCATCCTTCGCAAAGGCAACCTGTTATATTGGAAGTTTTCAGAGGCTTTGGGGATATAAAGAAATGTGTAATTCATCATTAACCACTTGCTGACCATATAACTTGGATATATGGCGGCAAGGTGGCACTGCTGCGCCAGATCACGTACCTAGTACGTGATCGAACACTTCCGGGTCTGGGGCATGAATGGGCGCCGGTGGTGATTATACACAGTGGGAGCTGATCTGCGGGTACCGCGGGCTTTATGTCCGCAGGCACCCGCCGATCATCCAGCATAGAGGCAGAGCGGTGGTCTGCCTATGTAAACAAGGCAGATTGCTGTTCTAACAGAAGGGAAAACATGGCTCCTGTGTCTCTGCAAAGCAGGGACATGGATCCATGTCTTCCCCTAGTAAAAGCACCTCCCACAGTATGCTGAAACACTAGCTAGGAACACAATTAAGCCTTTCATCGCCCCTGATGTTAACCCCTTCTCTGCCAGTGTCATTAATGCAGTGACAGTGCATATTTTTAGCACTGATCATTGTATTAGTGTCACTGGTCCTCAGAAAGTGTCAGATTGTCACTGATACTAGTAAAAAATAAATAAAAATATCCTATAGTTTGTAGATGCTATAGCCTTTGCCCAAACCTATCAATATACACTTATTGAGATTTTTTTTATTAAAAATATGTAGCAGAATACATGTTGGCCTAAATTTTATGAAAAAAGTTGATTTTTTTTATTGGATATGTTTTATAGCAGAAAGTAAAGAATATTATTGATTTTTTTTCAAAATTATCTTTTTTTTTTTGTTTATCCACTTCCCGCCGAGCGTACGCAGATGTGCGGCCTCGGCTTTCGGGGGTTATACCGGGACGATGCCCGCAGGTGCAGGCATCATCCAGGTACCGTCTTTTAGAGTGGGCGATCGGCTTTCCAGGTATAGCAACCGATGAGGCTAAAGGCCGCTCGGCTGTTATCCCGAAGGAGCTGGAGGGGACATCCCCGCCTCCCGCCGCTCTGAGCCCAAAAAAATTGGGCTAACTTTACGTTTTCGTTTTTTAAGTTCATAAAAGTGTCTTTTTTTCCCAAAAAGTTGCGTTTAAAACACCGCAGCCCAAATACCGTGTGACATAAAATATTGCAACAATTGCCATTTTATTCTCTAGTTTCTCTGCTAAAAAAATATAATGTTTGGGGGTTCTAAGTAATTTTCTAGCAAAAAATACAGATTTTAACTTGTAAACACCAAATGTCAGAAATAGGCTTAGTCATGAAAGGGTTAAAGTGCAAAAAATTAAAAGCACAGATGTGATTAAATACCACCAAAAGAAAGCTCTTTTTGTGGGAAAAGAATGACATAAATTTTGTTTGGGTACAGCATTGCACGACCGTGCAATTGTCTGTTAAAGTAACACTAAAGGTTTGTTTGTTAAAAAAAAAAAAAAAAAAATATCATACTTACCTCCACTATGCAGCTCGTTTTGCACAGAGTGGCCCCGAACCTCCTCTTCTGGGGTCCCCCGTCGGCTCTCGCGGCTCCTCCGCACATCAGATAACCCCCCCCGGGAGAAGCGCTCTCCCGGGGGGTTACCCTGTTGGTGCGCTCCCGAGTCAACATTTGGCGTTCATAGAAACCGAATGCAGGACTCGGCCCGGCCCCCCAGAGCCTGCGTCATTGGATTTGATTGGCAGCAGCGGGAGCCAATGGCTCCACTGCTATCAATCTATCCAATCAAGAGCCGAGAACCCCGGGCAGAGAGAGAGCGTGTCCCCGTGGGTCAAGTTCCAGGGTTCAGGTAAGTGAAACGGTGCTGTATCACAAAAAATGGTCTGGAGGTAAATCTTCTGGAGGTTAAGTGGTTAAAGTGCAATTATATTTTAGGAAGCTAAAATATTGAAATATAATACATGCATGTGGTAATATAATGTAGGTGCTGTAAATCGAAAAGTCCTTTATAAGCTGTTAGGGATGTTGGTAAAAACTGCAAAGTTCCCATTAAATGCAAGCTCTCGTCAGCCACTTATGTAACTCCTTTGTAGTTATTCTCCTTTGATCTCACTCCGCTGATGCCCAAGCCAGGTTTCCTTCCTCTGGCAGAGGTTTGGGATATGTTCCAAAATGACAGCGTGACAGGGGAGTTGGAAGCGTTGACAGAAATCTTCACCATCAAAGGCTGTTCATCCCCCACGTGACACTGCATACCATGGCTCTGCCAAGGAAACAAATGAAGGCTTCTGGTTTAGCAGCGTGCCATTGGCTCATCTCTCGCCATGCTTTGCAAAACATAAGAAATTTCTCATGCAGTTCTTTTTCCTGCATTAGCTGAATGAGGGAAAGGGGCCAAATTAGACATGGGGTGTTGCATTTCAGGGTTGATATTTACCTGTCCTCCCTGAATACCAATGTGCACACTCCTGCTCTTTGTAGCTGGTTATGTACAACTTTTTAGCTGTATTTTTCTGCTTTCAGACCTTTCCAAGTGTCGCTAGAAAACCCACACGTGATCGAGAAACACCAGATTTGGGTCGGAGTTGTTCCCCAGGGTCCTGATGGAGCTAAGCTGAGCTCTGCGTATGACAGAAGGTTTGTTATCCTGGTCTGAGAGTCACACTCATGCTGTGCTGGGTTTGACCCCTGTTTAAAGAGAACCTGTTTAAAACTCTTGTGTTCTGGTACACTTGGGGGGGGTTTAAAAGAGAAGTATGAGTTTTTTGCCTATTCGTACTTACCTAGGTGGGTGCAGCATCAGACCGATGCCCCCCGGCTTCTCTGCACTGAGAATCGAGCCACCGAATGCCCTCTCGCTCCAGAGTGGAGAGATGCTGACTGTCAGTCAGCATCGCTTCTGCTCTGCTCCTCCACGCTCATTGGAGCGTTGAGCTGTGGAGGGGCGGGGAGCGGCTGTCTCAGCGGCTCAATGAGACTGCCATCAGTCAAGGCAGCTGGCGGATCCAGACTTCGGAAGTCGGGATGATGCGGTGCCTCCACTAATTGCATTGACGTCAGCGGAGAGCGGACTTTAAACCGCTCTCCGCTGGAGCGGACTTCAGACCGCTCTCCGCTGAAAACGGGTCACAGGAGTGCAAAACGAATTGCACTCCTGTGACCCTTAGGAGAAGCCCAGCCTAAAACACTCAGGCTGGGCTTCTCCTTTACTAAAACTGGTGCACGCAGAATCTGGTGCAGCTGTACATAGTAACCAATCGGCTTCTAGGTTTTTGTCAAAGCTTAAAGCGGTTGTATACCCGCTGGCTTTTTTTTTTTTTCCTACACCTGCAAGGGAAACGGCATAATGAGCTAGTATGCACCGCATACTAGCTCATTATGAGATACTTACCTTAGAACAAGGCGCCAGCATCTCACCCGGTCCACGCCGAGGGAGCTGACATTTCCCCTTGGCGTGTCTTCCGGGTATCGCGGCTCCGGCGCTGTGAGTGGCTGGAGCCGCGATGTTATCACTCCCGTGCATGTGCATGGGAGACTTCTGTCCGGCAAGCTCCGGAGTTTGCCGGGCTGTCAGCCGAGAATCCCCTGTGCGCATGTGCCGCTGCAGTCAGCAGCTCATTGCGAGGGGAATATATCCTAAACCGTACAGGTTTAGGAGATATTTTTTTACTTACAGGTAAGCCTTATTATAGGCTTACCTGTAGGTAAAAGTTAAAAAAAAAAAGTATACAACCGCTTTAAAGTCTATACTATACTCGCCTTGAATCTGGCAATCGGCCGCCCCCTGCACTCACCGCCGGCCACTGACATCTTGCAGCGCTGACGTTGGCCGGGCCGAGATGACGTCACTTCCTCACATGTGATGGAGTTCCATCAGATTCGGAATTGCTGAATTTGTGCAATGAGCTTCACTTTCACAGCTTACTGTACAGGGAGTTAAGTAGCTTTTAATGCAAAAGAGACAAAGCATGTCTCTTCTGCATAAAAAAATCCTTCCTGTCCGCCCATTTTCATTGTGGAGCCTAAAGTTCCGCTTTAATTGAACAAGGTGACGTTAGAAGCTGATTGGTTTCTATGCAGAGCTGCCCCAGATTTTGCACACTCCAGTTTTATGTAAATCAACTCCTCTGTGTCCACTTATGTTTGAGAATTCCCATTCTGTGCACAGGTAGTTGATTTTTGCAAGAGTTGGAAACATGCTAGTTTCAGGGACGGTAGGGATTAAAGCGGTTGTAAAGGCACAAGTTTTTTTACCTTCATGCATTCTATACTTGAAGGTAAAAAACCTTCTGTGGGGAGCAGCCCCTCCTAATTCTTACTTGAGCCTCCTCTCGATCCAGCGATGCCCACGTGCCTGATTTTGGCAGCAGTGGGATCAGGAGATGGAGGGGGCACCCAGCACAGGAGGGAGGGGCCAAGAGCGTTGGCATGAGACCCGAGAAGAGGAGGATCTGGGCTGCTCTGTGCAAAACCATTACACAGAGCAGGTAAACATAACACGTTTGTTATTATTAAAAAAAAAAAATACAAGACTTTAATACCACTTTAATGCCTTTAGCTACAACCCAATGGACAATATTGATCCAGTAATCCATATGCAAGCATTGCTGGATCATACAGCCTCTTCTTTGGTGCACAAGGAGTTAAAGCAGTGGTTCTCAACCTCAGTCCTCAAGTACCCCCTAATGAGCCATGTTTTCATGTTTTCCTTTACTTTGCACAGCTGCTTTAAACCAATATCGCTGACATGATATTGATAAGAGCTATTTTATCTGAGGGAAGTTCCCAAAACTTGGCCTGTTTGGGGTACTTGAGGACTGAGGTTGAGAACCACTGAATTAAAGTGATTGTAAAGTCTCGTTTTTTTCCCCTATAAAAATAATAAACATGTTATACATGCCTGCCCTGTTGCAGTAGACTTGCACAGAGCAGCCTGGATCCTCCTCTTCTCGGGTCCCTCTTCTATAATCCTGGCTCCCCCCACAGCAAGCAGCTTGCCTTGGGGGTACCCGAGCTGAGTCACAGCTCCCTGCGTCCATTCAGACACAGCGCCCCGACCTAGCCCCGTATCCTCTCTCTCCTGATTGGCTAGTTGACTTTGACAGCAGTGGGAGCTAATGGTGCCACTGCTGTGTCTCAGTCAATCAGGAAGGAGAATCTCGGACGGCTGAGACACTCATGGACATCGCTGAACAGAGAGGGACCTCAGGTAAGTATTAGGGGGGCTGCTGCACACAGAAGGCTTTTTTTTTTTTTTTTACCTTTACAAGCCCTTTAAAGTACACACGTCATGAGAGTATTATGTTGGCTGCCATTGCTAACATCTCATTTTGAGACAGCTAGTCTCCAGGTTATCAGGCTGATGAGTTGGCTTCTTAGTCACCTAATTAGAGTATGTATAGCGATAAGGACCTTGGAAAGTTTTTGACTCATGTAGATATTTCTTGCCCTAGACAAATGATTAAAATGTTTTTACAGCATAGAAACTAGCTAATGACTTTCTAATGGCAGTTATACTATATTATTTTATCCAGTGATGACAGGTTCTCTTTACTCATAACTACTCTTCTGAAACGAGATCACTGTGGGGAAGATTTACTAAAACTGGAGAGTGCAAAATCTGGTGTAGCTCTGCAAAGAGACCAATTGGCTTCTAACTTCAGCTTGTTCAATTAAGCTTTTACAAGAAAACTTGGAAGCCGATTGGTTTCTATGCCGAGCTACACCAGATTCTACATTTAAGTTTTAGTAAATCAACCCCTGTCTAAGTTTTTTACTGAGGTTCTATGGCCTCATGCCCACTTGAGCTCAAAAACACCCGTTTTACTGGCAGTTGACGTGTATTTGTTTTTTTCCCTGACTCTGAATGCCCCTCCATGTTAGCCTGTATGTCCATGTGCACACAGGCATTTACAGGAGTTTAGAGGGAGAAAAAACAAAAAAACAAAAAAAAAAAAAACTCATCACTTGTGCGTTCAAGAGAGGAGTTTTTTAGTTTTAAGAAAAAAAAAAAAACACCAAAACTCGCCTACACATGCCTAAGCGCTAGGCACGTTTATTCATGTCAATGTCCAGAATAAATTATAATTCCGGCCAACGAAACGAATAAACTTCTAAGCGCTAGACGCGCCTAAACGCGTTTGCAAAAACACATTTTTGAAACGGCTTTTCTCCTACCAGGAGAAAAGCATTTGCAAAAACCCCAATGTGAATGAGGCCTAAATGTAAATTTACTTATTAAAATTAAAGCGTTAGCGTCTTAACAAAGATGAAAAGGTAAATGCCCTGCACCATCCCCACTCCCCATCACCGCCATACTTACTGACAGCACTGACCACCCTCCCCACTGGAGGAAAGTACAGCAGGACAGCGGGGACTGGGGGTGGAGATGGTGCAGGGTGTTTACCTTTTCATCTCTTTTCTGAAAAGGAGAATTAACACTTAAATGTCCTTGTTATGAAGTAAAAAGGTTGTGACTCTAATCTAAAAAGTGTAAGGCCCTATGTGCAACACGCAAAATTGCGTGCAAACCGATTAACCAATTTTGAGAGCAGTAACGCGAAAGTGTGAATGCAGCCTAAGAGTATATGACACTTGGGGCTCTGCATTGAGACAAGTACACACTATAGAGGGATATGCTCTGTTCATATTTCATGTCTGAGGTATACAGCCACTTTTTAAAGAAGTTATTTTTTGTGTAAGGAAGTCGATTAGTCTACAATGATAAATCGGGGCATACTGTGTCTGTCTTCATCTGGCTCCAAGATGACTCGCTTTGTGGTAAGGCCAATGACTAGATATCATTCATGGTGATTTCTGCTTTCCTATCTTTCAGATTTTCGACAGATTACTTATCATCTCTTGGAATGACAATTGGTAATAAATAGCCCTTTTGTTTGTTAACAATTTGATTGTATTAAAGTAAAGCTGTCACAATCCTGGGTGATCCAGATCCGAGCAAATCTCGAACATGTGCACAGTCATGGCTTTATGTAAATCACATCCTATATGCAAAATCACATCTTGTATGCAAAATTAAATCCCACGACTAATATGTCATGTGGATCTAGACAGCGGGAAGTTTGCAAACTTCCACTTCTGTAAAAGTCAAGCTTGTAACAGATGCTGTTGATTTTGTGTTTCATACAATTATGCTATATATCCTTTTATTCAAAGTTCAAGATTTAAGAGAGTACAAAAACAAAGTCATGTGGAACACCAAACAAAGAAGTATCATGTTATACACCCACCCCACCACCCCCCCAATGCCATTTGAAGAGGCAATAATAGACATATACGTGATCCAAAAAGAGCATCATACAAAAAAGAAAAGTAAGGCCAACTGTGCATTGCACACCATAGCCAAGTAATGGATCCAGTACTTTTTTTTTTTTTTTAATCTGGTCCAGTTCAGTCCAGTCATGTGATTCTGAAGCTTCAGCTCCCTGGTGTAATGGAGCACTTAGCAGCGGCTGTGAATTCCAAAAACTGTGGTGTCATCCATAAGCTCCTATGGCCCAGCCATTGTCTGCACTTCCCTGCTTTCCCCTGCAGCAGCCAATCACTGTCACAGGGGAGTCGGAGCTGCCGGATCACGTGACTGGACCATCATGAGAAAGATATAGAGCTGTCATTGATGACCTTCTGAAAATCTAGTTGCCTAGCCATTCCAGGATTTAAAGTTGAGGGAAAGGCGACACAACCGCTTATTTGTTAAATTATGCTTCTCCTTTGCTCTGAACCTCTCTGCTTTCTAAATCTTTTTTTTTTTTTTTTATTTGAGTTTCTCTGTGTTCATGTGACCGCAAAGCTGGTGGGTGTGATAACACTAAGAGCTATGGACCTTGGTGAAATGACATTATGGCTGTAGGGAATTCAGCACCATTGCACAGGTCGGCTGATGCTTTGCGGTCCCTTGTAATTCAAAAAGCAATTTATTAGAAAACCTAAGCAAGGGAGGATCAAAGCTTAAGCCCCGGTTCACACTGAGGCAGCGCGACTGCCTCAGGCGACCGGGACACGACAGGGGCGGCGACTTGCAAAACGACTTCTGTATAGAAGTCAATGCAAGTCGCCCCCAAAGTCGTACAGGAACCTTTTTCTAAGTCGATTAGAATGGTTCCATTGTACAGAACGGGACGCTACTTGTCAGGCGGCTAAGTCGCCTGACAAGTCGTCCCAGTGTGAACCGGCACTAAGGGCACGTGTCATTTAACAGGTAGGTTATTTTGTAGCTTTTTATTCTACCTAAATAGAAGCATATCACAAGTGTAATCCAGGTTTTACTCTGGCGCAGTGATGGTCAATGACTGAAATTACCTAAAGCCCCGAGGATTGGTATGACAGCAGTGGAACTAGCATATCCAGGGCCAGGTCATCAACGGCAGCTCTTGCACTTTTCCCAAGTCAGACCCCGTTTAAAGCCCAACTCTGAGCTGTCCTATTTTTCCCACAGCGGCCCACTTCCCCAAATCTCTGCTATGCAGAACTTTTATTCCATTTTTTTTTTTTTTTTTAATACTAACTTTTTTCAGGATGGTAAATCAATGCAGTCATCGCCCTCCTAATTTGTTTGCAGTTATTGCTGAAATTAGACATGAGCAGTCATGCTGTCTGTACAGTTAGGCTCTTACGTCAGTCACTGATTTTGCAAGCTAAAAGTTTGGGTTCATTGACCGTACTCTTATTTTTGTTCACTGACTAGCAAAACAAAGCTAGAAAAGTTTTTTTTGCAATGGCAGCACCCTTAGGCCATGGAAAAAAAAAATATATTGTAGATTTCTTGGAAGCTGGCCATAATGCACTAAAAGGGTTTTTGATCTCATGTTTCTTGTGCATCCTCCTAACTTGCTCAATTTATGCACAAATCTGACCCTACTTTGTTTCCCTTATTAACAAAATGTGTGACTCTTTAAATTTATTTTTTTATATATCAAGGACAATTTTTATTGAGCAATTTGCAGCGCTCCAGAGCAAGTACGGTATATACATACACAAAAAAAGACACATGTCCAAGACAATTTCAAACATTTAGGCTACTTTCACACGGGGGGGGGCGCGGCGTTAGTGGTAAATTACTGCTAATTTTAGCGGCGCTTTACTGTTTTACCGGTGCTTTTCGGCCGCTAGAGTGGTGCTTTCAACCCCCGCCAGCGACCGAACAAAGGGTTAAATGCGCCACTGCCGAAGCGCCTTGCTTCCAATGGCAGGGGCGGTGGAGGAGCGGTGTGTACACCGCTCCTGCACTACTTGAAAGATGCTGCTTGCAGGACTTTTTCTAACGTCCTGCAAGTGCACCACTCCAGTGTGAAAGCACTCGGGCTGCAGGGGAGGCGTTTTTCAGGTGCTATTTTTAGCCCAAAAGCGCCTGAAAAAATCCCCAGTGTGAAAGTGGTCTACCAGTCTCGTCAGGGGGTACGTTGGCATCTTTGAAAGAGCATAGGACTCAAAGATATATTGAGACATAACTTGAAAAGGTGAAATGGAGAGCCGGCAACTCATTCTTCTGAATTAATGACTTTATTATAGCGGGCAGAGTGTACAAATTACAGCAGCTTACGCGTACCAGCAATAAGGGCTATGAGTAAGGCTTATTGCCGGAATGCGTAAGCTGCTGTAATTTGTACACTCTGCCCGCTATAATAAAGTCATTAATTCGGAAGAATGAGTTGCCGGCTCTCCTTTATGACTTTCAAATTGAAAAGATGGGGGAAAAAAAAATAAATCTTACACTGGTGGTATATGACACAATCACAGTAGAATTATGCATAGATATTAATCCGAAACTGCTCCATAAAATTAATCATGTGAAAAAGGAAAAAAACGACATAGTATAGGCAAGGAAGGAACATCAGTGGTCACACCGTAAAGGCTCGTACACACTATAAGAAAATCGGGCGAACATTTTCGTCCAAAGAAGTTTCGTACGATTTTCGTATAGTGTGTACACCACTTTCGACAGCCGATTCCGAACTTTCGTACGAAAATTCTCGAAGGGACACACTCCAAAATTTTCTTGTACGGGAACAGGACGAACTATTTACGTTTTTAAAGTGTACCATTTTCATACCATTTTGGTACAAGAAAAATCAGAAAAGAAAGACTGCGCATGATCAGAAACAATAAACAACAAAAAAAAGTGTTTGTCGTACAAGAATATTCGTAAGAATTTTCGTACAAATTTTCTTTCATCGGTTCCGATTTGGTGTGAAAAATCATACAAATGTTCGTACGATTTTCTTATAGTGTGTACCCCACTTTAGACGTAGTTACACCTACAAATTGGGTTAGCAAAATAAACAAGCAAGACATAGTATCAGCATGTAGGTAAAGTGGAGTTCCAGTCACATTTGAAAATAAAATCCAACAGCTACAAAAACTGTAGCTGCTGACTTTTTAAAAAAATAGCCACTCACCTGTCCCGCGATCCAGCGGTGTGCTTACCCTAGTCGGTCGCACCCGGTATCTTCGTTCCTCGCGCTGGCTTCTTCACTATGGGCCCCCGGCTTTGACAGCTTACGTCTTCCCTACTGGGTTCCCGCTGCGCATTATGACTGGTTGATGTAGTCTTTTGGGACCTGCCAGTGTCCCAGAAGACTGCAGGGGGAAGGGAGGGAGGAGAACTTCTGTTTTCGACCGCTTAGGCGGAAGGAATTTAACCACTTGCGACCAGTAGTTGTGTATAGCCGGACATTCCCACAGTATGTGGCGGAAGCTCCCCCAGGAGTCAGAACATCTGGGGCATGTAGGGAAGTCCCTACGCTAAAGCAGATAATACTTACAGCTAAAGCCTTGTACACACAATCAGTTTATTGGACAAATTTTCGCCAGTTTTTTGTTGGATGCTAGTCTCAAATCGAAAGCGAAGAGGGTACTCACCATCAGACAAAAATTCGTAATTGGCTGTCAAAAGCTGTACAGATCAGCCCCGATCCTCTCTTCGGGTCTTTCGCCGGCGCTCTTGGCCCCTCCCTGCTCCTGGCCCCTCCTGCTCTGACCCCCCCCCCCCACCCCCCGCAAGCAGCTTGCTATGGGGGCATCCAAGCCGAGCTGCTGCTCTGTGTGTCCATTCAGACATGAAGCTGCAGCTCAATCCCCCCCTCTCTTTCCTCATTGGCTCGCTGGCTTTGACCGCGGCAGGAGCCAATGGTGCCCACTGCTGTATCTCAGCCAATCAGGAGGGAGAGTCCCGGACAGCCGAGGCACTTGTGCAACGTCACAGGATCGAGATGGGGCACAAGTAAATATTAGGGGGGGGGGGTCTGCTGCACACAGAAGGTTTTATTATCCTAATGCATAGAACTTCTGCCTTTAGAACCACTTTAACCTAATCCTGTCTGTGGGATAGGAAATGATGGACAATCTTCCCATTGGGACACAGGCAAAAAAAAATAAATAAAAAGGAACTTGATGAGACTTCTAATCTCTTACGCTGGTAGCTAGATTAAAATTGCCTCCTTGCATTGGTGGTCAGAGTTGGTGGGAGATCAACCCACCTTTGCTCATTGCTCAAGGAAACCCTAGCAACCTCAGGAGGAACCCTGGTTGAGAAACGCTAACTTAGGGTCTAGCGGCACATTGGTCTGAAATACTCTATTAAGGGTATCCACTACTCCTTTCCAGTACACCTGTAGCTTTGGGCATTGCCATAATAGGTGAATCAGGTCACCGTGATCTCTAGCGTCATCTACAGCAAAGGGGATCAGAAAGGCATTTTATGGAGTCTTAAGTGAAGTAGAGTGAATTCTCAATAGGATATAATATATATATATATATATATATATATAGTTGAGATCATTTCTGAGACTCTCTTTATATTTCTTGATCTAGTGAAACTCACCAAGTGTCTTTGTTTTGGTTGATAGGTAATATCGCTCGTGTAGTTCCACATGGGCTGCTGATCTTTTTCCCATCCTATCCTGTCATGGATAAAAGCCTTGAGTTCTGGAAGGTGAGGACATGGCTCGCTCCTCTGATTGAATGTCTTATATAAGTTCATACTATTTACTGCTGCATTTGAGCTTACAGTCTAGAAAAGGAAAAACTTGGGTATGATGGATTCTGCGTTCTTTGGAAGTGATAAGTATTAGCTTTTGAAAAGAAAAATATACAAATAAAAAATTATTTAATATAATCTATAATGAATAAATATATCTTGATTAGAAGAATAACAAGTTAAATGGGACCAAATCGTGTTTTTTTTTTTTTTTTACATTTATTTACAAGGGTTCTTGTTATATGTATATGCATACAAAATATGCCACATAGGGCGGTAAGAAAGAAAAATAAAAACCTAACCATGGAGCATATGTAGACAATAAAAGGCACTTAAGTGCACTGCAGCAACCCCATAGCGACTTCCAGACATCAATATATAGAAAAAAACAAATATCAAAAAGGAGAAGCAATGGAAGGAAACCAAGCAAGTGCACTTAAGCTGTATGGGGCCTACCCCAGGGTGAGGCACATAAACTCAAGCCATTGTGACCAGATTGCATCAAACTTCCTCACTGGGTTTCTTAGGAAATTGGTATGTTTTTCATGGGGAGTGCCGACAACTGGCAAAGCTGACAGTACATTGTTTACACTAATGTTCAGTGCAGCCTCATCAGCGCACATCAGTGAAGAAGAACATATCGAATAAAACAGTGGCGCTTAATTCAACCTAAGTGCTACACTCTTACCGTGACTTATTCAGCACAAAATCAAGTGTAAATAACATCTAAACATAAATTATATAAAAACACATATACCTTCATATATGTATAAAGTGAACTATATATATATACACACATATACCTTCATATATGTGTAAAGTGAACACCAGGTGATAAGTGAAAATCATATAAGGAGTTGAATAAATAAAATTCCACATACAAAAAATTATACCAATGTGAATCAGTAATTCGCAGGAATCTGATCCAAGGCACAAAACATTCGGAAAAAATGTTCATTAAATATTTGTGATACAGTCCTTCAAAAAAAGTGATGATGTCTTCCTTCCAACTTCCACCACACCCAGGTGTTGAGTGGACCCACTCCCAATGACAAGTCCCCTCTCCTGATAGGCTCGACCGCGATGCTCATCAGGAGAGGGGACCTGCCTAAGTGGTGGGGCGAACGAGGAGTGGGTGAGATGAGCGAGCAGACGCCTGCATGCCTCGGGTCCGCCGTGACCGCAACCCCTAGAGAGTGTTATACAAGTTGCTGTGCTGTGCAGTGGAATGCAGTGTGCTGTGGAAGTTTCACTTTGCTTTTTTTGATTTTAAAAGTGTGAGTTTAACCATTGAAGATTTGGCTTGTGTGTTGTTCAATAAACTGGTTGTAAGAATTACACTATTGGAGCTTTTCTTCTATTCACATGTGGAACGGATTGTACATATATATTTGGATGGCTGGCTTATCACCATAATCCTTCCTGTTTGGAAACATTAAGCACTATAGCCTTACACGCAAGTGGGGGCAATTGAAGCTGGTGAGTGAGTTTTTCATTGGGAGTGGGTCCACTCAACACCTGGGTGTGGTGGAAGTTGGAACGGAAGACATCATCACTTTTTTTGAAGGACTGTATTACAAATATTTGATGAACATTTTTTTCGAATGTTTTGTGCCTTGGATCAGATTCCTGCGAATTATTGATTCACATTGGTATCATTTTTTGTATGTGGAATTTTATTTATTCAACTCGTTATATGATTTTCACTTATCACCTGGTGTTCACTTTACACATATATGAAGGTATATGTGTGTATATATATATATATATATATATAGTTCACTTTATACATATATGAAGGTATATGTGTGTGATATATATATATATATATAGTTCACTTTATACATATATGAAGGTATATGTGTGTTTTTATATCATTTATGTTTAGATGTTATTTACACTTGATTTTGTGCTGAATAAGTCACGGTAAGAGTGTAGCACCTAGGTTGAATTAAGCGCCACTGTTTTATTTGATGTGTGGTTTAACACTGTTTTTACACATTTTAGAAGAAAACACTATATACTAAATTTCCATATAAAGTGGCAGCTAGAGTTAAGTATTTGTATTAACACATATCACATAATATTAATAACTATTGTGTATATACTCCGAGGCGCAGTGGTGGTAAACAGGGTATATGTGGACAGTAATACTTTGTGGACCAGTTGACGAAGAAGAAAATATACCTATTTGCAAAATGTTATCACAGAAACTAAGAGAGAACGTTTTTCCCCAAATTTTCAGTCTTTTTTGTTTAGCAAAAAAATCTAAAAACCCAGTGATGATTAAAAATCGGAGCTCCACCCAAAAGCCGAAGCTCTGCTTGTCTGCCTCCCCCCCACTTGGCATCACGGTGGTGTAGTGGGTAGCACTCTCGCCTAGCAGTAAGAAGGGTTGCTGGTTCAAATCCCAACCACGACACTACCTGCCTGGAGTTTGCATGTTCTCCCTGTGCCTGCATGGGTTTCCTCCGGGTACTCCGGTTTCCTCCCACACTCCAAAGACATGCTGGTAGGGCTCCTTGAGGGTAGGGACCAATGTGAGTGTGCGATATATGTGTGGAGCGCTGCGTAAATTGACGGCGCTATATGGGTACCTTAAATAAATAGGGATAATTGTAGACACGCACCTACACTCACTCAGGTTGAACTTGTTTATTCAACCTTACTAAATATGTAACCAACTATGTAACTTCCACATTTGGCACTGTAACGGCACCCGAGTATGAAAGGGGTTAAAGTCGTTTAGGACATTCCATACCCAAACACAAAGACAGCTACCAAACCCATACAAATAATTCTCCCCCCAAGTACGAGACGAGGCTCTGTCTTGAGGTTCAAGCAGGAATGAATCTTTATTCAAGCACATGTTATACAGATCCCACTTCAAAACACTTCCCCCCACCCTTGGAAAACAGGGCGGGTTAAACTGTCCAATGACAATGGACACACAGGTCAGCTGTGTTTAACTTCTCATCAGTAAACGGTCTTAACAGGGGGGCTGCTGGAGGAATCCCCCCTCCATCTTTCCTCACAGCCAGACACTTAGACATCCCATAATAGTTGAGGCAGACAGCCACAATAGACAATAGAATACAGTCACACCCCCAACTAGCACAGCAAATAGTACACAACATCATGAGACAGCACACATTATATATACATATATACAGCATTGAGTCTGACTAGCACAGATCATAGTGGGGTTCTCATTCACCTTGTGCCCCTATTAGTGACTCACAATGGCATATCCAGGGTCCCCAGAGTCTGTGTGTCTTGGGGGGACATGGACCTGAATCTAAAGTAATGTCACCTCCAGGTTCCCCAGGCATACAGCTCACAACGAGCACCGTTCCCCCAAATGCCAGGGCCATAATCAGTAGGCAAAAGGCTGGCATTCAGTCCCCTCCAAAAGCCTCTGTCCCGGCTAGGTCTGTCACAGGCACCTTTTGAGGGGGGAGCGGGCACCTGGATTTGACAGGTTCCCACTTCCGGCTGAGTTCTCCGTGGCGAACTCAGCCAGGAGTTTGGCCCCCTCCTCCTTCCCCCGCAGCCGGCCAATTCACAAAGCACAGCGCACTAGAAAACCAGCTGTGAAGCTGCAAGGCTTTACTGTCTGTTTCCCTTAGTCAAGATGGGGACGCGAGCACCCGATAGCCGATTGGACACCGCTGTATTCCTGGACAGGCAAGTGCCCTAATATTTAACGTCTGAAGCTATTTGTATCTGGAGCTCATCTTTACCACCATAAGAAAGCTCTATTTGTTTCCAAAAAAAATTGTAAAATGTCATACAGTATGTGTATAGTGTTGCATAACCGCGCAACTGTCATGCAAAGTGCGACAGTGCTGAAAATTGGCCTGGCAGGAAGGGGCTGAAAGTGCTCAGTACTGAATTGGTTAAATATACATATAAATTATCACATCAATAAAACGTGGGATTAACAACAATATAAGCTACCCTCTTAAAGTACCGCTTCCTAGGATATATAAAGTTCTATACCTGATACCAAATAGTACCAAAGACAAGTTATTATCATAAATATATAAAGTTTGTTCACACTAGAATTATCAAGATCATACCGCTCAGCAACAGTCCAGTGGGTGATGAGCAAAGCAGGTAATTATGCAAATGAACGATTATAGAAAAGAAACAACCATGTGAATCCAACAGCAATCACTTTAGTATCAAAGGTATTCGAGGTCTTATGTCAAGACAGATAACGACTCATTCCAGCTGGGGTATGCATACACGTGAATTATGGAATGAGATTTCAACCTAGCCGGCCTCACAGGTCAACTTCAAGAAGCTTTTTTTTTCAGAGTCCAATCTTGCAATATTCATAATCTACACTGAAGTCTATGGACATAGCAAGGAGCCAATACATTTCCATTTGTGGATTGCAGGAGGGAATCTGTGGATGCTGAAAAACACAAACTGCGGGGACTGAGTTTTCTAGGAGAACAGCGCTTACCACTGCAGTACCGAGCTTCCGTAATTCATCACATTTAATTACAAAACTCAAACTGCTTTTCTTTTGCAGGAAAATGGACTTTCCTCCCGAATTGAGGATGTTAAACCGATGTTTGTGGAGCCAAGAGGCAAAGGAACATTTACTGAGGTGAGATAGCTAAATATTTGCTGCTAGCATCCTGCTCTGCCTTTTGGCTGCTTCCACACTGAGGCGCTTTACAGGCGCTATAGCGCTAAAAATAGCGCCTGTAAAGAGCCTCACCTCTCACTCCAGTCTGAAAGCTCAAGGGCTTTCACACTGGAGCGGCGCGCTTGCAGGATGGTAAAAAAAAAGTCCTGCAAGCAGCATCTTTGCAGCGCTGTAGGAGCGGTGTATGCACCGCTCCTACAGCGCCCCTGCCCATTGAAATCAATGGTCAGCACCACCAAACAGCGGCGCTTTGCGGCGGTTTTAACCCTTTTTTCGACCGCTAGCGGGGGTTAAGAGCACCCCGCTAGTGGCCGAATAGCGCTGCTAAAAATAGCAGCGCATTACCGCCGACACCCCAATGTGAAAGCAGAGTGTTTACGTGGTTTACTTATAGTGAGCCACTGGCTTGTTTTTAACCCTTTCCTTGCCACCAATGTACGTGGCATGCATGGCATCCCTGCCCTGTAAACTGACTCGTACAGATGCGATAATTGTACCACACATATTTAGTATCTCTGGGAATGAGTGAGAGCAATAATGCTAGGGCCATCAATTACGGTTAACTCTGAATTGATGACCAAGTTGTTGGCTGTGGACAATTTTGGGAAGCTTATCGCTGATTCACAGGTGTCCGCATATATTTATTGCTTAACATCTTTGGTATATTTTACTCCTTGTATCCTCATCTTTTTAATTTTATATTAATCAACAGATAATTATGGTTTTGATAAATATTTGCCCTAAAAAAAAATTACAGCTACCAGTATTTGTTTCTTCGGGGTCTCTGCTTTCAGAAAATTTGGGTTTTTTTTTTTTTTTTACTAATCTTCAGGCCTAAAAGGTGCATCTTAAAGCGATTAGAAAAGTCTAACTAAAAAAAGAAAATCTGGTCCCACTGCAAGTTAATGCTGTTATGTGCTAGGATACATCACATACTAGCACATTATGAAAGGCTTACCTCTAAAACTAAGCCCTCCAGCGGCGCGCCGTCACAGCTTACAGGGCTTCCATCTTCACCTGGTCTTCCTTCCGGGTTCGCAGGCTCCAGGCCATTTGAATGGCCAAGCCGCCATGACGCCACGGTTGTGACACAGAGCTCTGGATTGACGGCACATTCCCTGTGCCCTCAATTCAGAGTTCAGTGCGCATGTGCCGGTGATGTCAGCGGCTTCAAAACAAGCAATTAATATCCTAAATGGTGCACGTTTGGGAGATATTAATTTTACCTACAGATAAGCTTATTTGTTAGCTTACCTATGAGTAAAAGTAACATTACCTTTGGGTATGGAGAACCATGTGACAACGTTGGGCCAGTCGGTGCTATCATAGGGAATCCATAGCCCTGTGGGTCTCTTCGCTAGTTGTAGTTTACATATGGCTTTCCTTTCAATCCCAGTAGCAGAATGGAGCCCTGGGGGAGCAAAAGGATGGTAGGTATATGTGCAGTGCATCCGGAAAGTATTCACAACGCTTCACTTTTTCCACATTTTGTTATGTTACAGCCTTATTCCAAAATGGATTAAATTCATTATTTTCCTCAAAATTCTACAAACAATACCCCATAATGACAACGTGAAAGAAGTTTGTTTGAAATCTTTGCAAATTTATTAAATATAAAAGGAATAAAAATCCCGTGTACATAAGTATTCACAGCCTTTGCCGTGACACTCAATTGAGCTCAGGTGTATCCACTGATCATCCTTGAGATGTTTCTACAACTTGATTGGAGTCCACCTGTTGTAAATTCAGTTGATTGGACATGATTTGGAAAGGCACACACCTGTCTATATAAGGTCCCACAGTTAAAGTGTGACTCCACTTTTGTTGAGAAAAAAACATTCCCCTCTAGGTGATCTATGTACATTGCAAGGATTTTACCAAACTTTGTTGCATATTCCTACATTTTGTTAATTTGAAGAAATCCATGTGTGTTTCTCTGTGCCTTCGTACTGAGTGGGTCTAATGGGAGTGGTTTCATAATTAACTGTCAGCTGTGGCAGCAGCAGGGCACTAATGAGGAAATCTGCTGGGCCTGCATCCTTTTCGACGTGTTCCTATTGAAAGTATCTCTCCAAAAATGACATTTTTGTTGCAGGGGATGCCTGAAATCTGACTTGTATCCTAGTGCAGATTTCTGGGAAAATTGGCCAATCACACAAGCAGGAAATTATGTTTCTGGGGAGTGGTCACTACACACTCTGTGTACAGAACAACCCCAGGTAGCCGTATTGCAATACATTCTCAGAAAATTACAGAGCTGCAGATCAAAAATGAAAAGGTAATTTTTAATAACATTCAATTACAATATGATTAGTGTCTATAGGAGAAAGTGTTGTTGGACTGTTTCCAGAAACAGACAAATGTCTCCAAATCCCTGGTAATGAATGAAAATAAAAATAGGAGGAAGACATTGCTTCCACTAAGAGAGTGGGATCTTTAATGGAGACATCAACGTCTGTTACCAAGGTAAACACGCAATTGATAAAATTTTGTTTAAAAAAGTATTCAATTTATTATCACATAATGGCATAAAAAATCACATAATCAACATTGTACATAAACCATAGGTGATACTGTATACAAGAAATAGCAAGGTGCTTGGATATGCAAAAGGGCCGACATGTTTCACAGATTCCTGCTTCTTCAAAGGCACCGCATGCATCTACAATTTTATCCAATTTGAGACTACAGATGCTTGTACAGACAATCGCGGTATAAATTCATGGTCAGAACTCGGCCGCAAGGGCCAGCCAAGTATAGCAGCTACCTGGTGGAAGCCAGATCCGCCAGGGTTGGATAGTGGGGGTATCAGATCACGTGATTGCCAGGATATCAGATAATACCAATAATCTGTTTAACGCCGTCAAAACTTCAGGAGTCCCGGTGGATGTGGGATTAGCCACCATGCAGTGCACTAGGTGACAACCTAAGGCATGTGACTAAAATGATTAGTGTCACAATTATATGCGCTATATTATTTTTTCTTTATTTGTTTCTTTATTGTTAAAGTTACCCTTTAACAATGCATGCCAGAGAACAAACCAAGGAATTGCCTGTAGACCTCACACAGGATTGTATGGGCGCACAGATCTGGGGAAGGGTACAGAAAAATGTCTGCAGCTTTGAGGGTCCCAATGAGCCTCCATCAGTGGCCTCCATCATCCGTAAATGGAAGACGTTTGGAACCACCAGGACTCTTCCTAGAGTGAGCCGCTCAGCCAAACTGAGCAATCGGGGGAGAAGGGCCTTAGTCAGGGAGGTGACCAAGAACCCGATGGTCACTCTGACAGAGCTCCAGTGTTTCTCTGTGGAGAGAGGAGAACCTTCCAGAAGAACAACCATCTCTGCAGCACTCCACCAATCAGGCCTGTATGGTAGAGTGGCCAGAAGGAAGCCACTCCTCAGTAAAAGGCACTTGACAGCCCACCTGGAGTTTGCCAAAAGGCACCTGAAGGACTCTTAGACCATGAGAAACCAAATTCTCTGGTCTGATGAAACAAAGATTGAACTCTTTGGTCTGAATAGCAAGCGTCATGTCTGGAGGAAACCAGGCACCGCTCATCACCTGGCTAATACCATCCCTACAGTGAAGCATGGTGGTGGCAGCATCATGCTGTGGGGATGTTTTTCAGTGGCTGGAACTGGGAGACCAGTCACGATCGAGGGAAAGATGAATGCAGCAATGTACAGAGACATCCTTGATCAAAACCTGCTCCAGAGCTATCTGGACCTCAGACTGGGGCGAAGGTTTATCTTCCAACAGGACAACAACCCTAAGCACACAGCCAAGATAACAGAAGAGTGGATAAGGGACAACTCTGTGAATGTCTTTGGGTGGCCCAGCCAGAGCCCAGACTTGAACCCGATTGGACATCTCTGGGGAGATCTGAAAATGGCTGTGCGCCGACGCTCCCCATCCAACCTGACGGAGTGTGAGAGGTCCTGCAAAGAAGAATGGGAGAAACTGCCCAAAAATAGGTGTGCCAAGCTTGTAGCATCATACTCAAAAATACTTGAGGCTGTAATTGGTGCCAAAGGGGCTTCAACAAAGTATTGAGCAAAGCCTATGATACTTATGTACATGGGATTTTTTTCATTTTTTTATTCTTAATTTGTAAAGATTTAAAACAAACTTCTTTCACTTGGTCATTATGAGGTTTTGTTGGTAGAATTTTGAGGGAAAAAAATGAATTTAATCCATTTTGGAATAAGACTGTAACATAACAAAATGTGGAAAAAGTAAAGCGCTGTGAATACTTTCCGGATGCACTGCATCAGTGAAGCTCTGTAAATGGTGAACCTGTTGCTTCACCCTTCATGGAGAATATTAACCTAAAACAAGCCTGCAGCTAGTGAAGTTTGTATAATCTCAGTTCATATCCTGCATTCCTGTTCCAGGTCAGTGCATAACTAGGTAGCGCAATCGGGAAGACCTCTTCCTCACAAACCTGCCTCTGTAACATGGAGTTTCCATGATTCTGCCATCACAGGTTCCCTCTAAAGAGGACCTCATGTTTCTGGAATGCCGTATTTCATCAGCGCATGTTGTTCATTTCAGGATTTGTCTTCTGCAGAATCTGTTTATTTGTCTTCTTATCTCCCGCATTTCCTAAAGTCTCTTCGTTTCTGTTATTCGGCACACCCACGTCGCCTGTACTAGGTAACGATCATGCAAGGGAGTAGTGGAGGAAGTGGTTTTGCCAGGTGGTGTCTGGCACAGTGAGGTAGAACAATGTTATGCAGGAATAATATTGTGCTATGGACACTTTAGACCTGACTCACCTGAGAGTCAAAACATCTGTACAAATGAACAAAGTCCCAGTTGTCATCTGTGGCAAAAAATACATAACAGAAAACCGCAAAGTTGCATCAGAGTAATCAATGAAATCTATTACAAGGTGGGTAGTCATTTTTGGGCTTCATGTACACTAACTACTCCTAAACTCGAGTTTAGGGGCTTTTGGCGTTTTTTTTTGCCAAAGCTCCTAAACTCAACTCCATAAAAGCCTGTACACATACCCTGTTTCCCCGAAAATAAGACCTAGCGTGATTGTCGGTGATGGCTGCAATATAAGCCCTACCCCCCAAATAAGCCCTAGTTAAAGTCCTTGTAGGTCTTATTTTCAGGATAGGGCTTATTTTCGGGGAAACAAGGTAGGGCTTATTTGGGGAGTAGGGCTTATATTGCAGCCATCACGACAATCACGCTAGGTCTTATTTTCGGGGAAACAGGGTAGGCTTTTAGGATCGTTTGGGAGCTGCTGCGGTTAGGGGAGGTTCAACCTTCCTCTCCTGAATGCGGAAGAATCGCATTCAGGGATAGGAACATTCTGACCGCCGGCCGCAAAATCGTGGTAAAATCCGGGTGCCAGGTTTTTGGCTTGTTGATTGGCTGGTAGGAAGGATGTGAATCCCGCGTATGAGAGTCGCTGTTCCTGGCACCAAGCCAAAGCTGCATGCACAGGTTGGTGTCCATTCAAAACGATATAAACAGGCAGGTACGTTTTGTTTTATTGCAGTTGAGAAAGTATGTCTCTTCTCCAATCAAAAGCTGCTTGTCTGCAATTTCTTTTTGTTACTAGAGGCTTAGTGCCCTGTTTTTAATCTAAGCAAATAGCTCAAGGCCACTGATATAGTACAGCAGCCTCTCCTGTGCCTGGCCCAAGCCCCATTCGTTCAAAAGGGTGACCTGTGCACCTGCCGAGCATGAGGGCTGGCTGGCTGTTTTGCCTTATTGCTGACGCTTGTGGCTCTTGTGCATCCCGCTGCTGCTTTACCAGCTACTACTCCTCTTTCTACCTCCAGCTGTTGTGTCCATTCATCACGGAAACTTAGTAAACTGTTTACTAGGCTTCAGTTTGTGAATGAACGGGAGCCGCAGAGCACTTCCCATTCATTCACTGTCCAGTGCAGCTGTGGCTGCAGAGAAAGGAACTGAGGAATCTCTGTCCTCAGTCCCATCCTGTCTCAAATGTGAGACATCAGGGGTCTGTTTAGACCCATGATATTTCAACAAAGGTACCTCAACAGGGCAATTTATTTATTTTTTTTATTTTTTAATTCTTAAAAATAGTTGAAAACAATTAATGAATTGTTCATATGTGCTTTGCTCTCTGAATAGTCAGTCAGTGTTTAGATTTTACAGATGGTGGGCAGGCATATTGCCTCCTTATTGCCTGGTTTAACCCTGTACTTTGTGTGTAGCGCTTGCAGAGCGGGGCTATTCAATTGAATGGGTCTTGATTGATGAGGGTGTAATTTCTGCCATGGCTGTGAAGCACAGCATTGCACTCTGTAAATACCCCGATGAAATACATATATGAAATCTGTTTTACCTGCCAAAGGATTTTATTTCTGTTCATGCGTTCTTGACATTTGCACCACTATGGCACACAATACAGTCCTGTTTGACGGGAGAGGAGACCTAATCTTTTTTTGCCGCTCCAGTTTTGCTTCGACTTACACTATATTACCAAAAGTATTGGGACGCCTGCTTTTACACACACATGAACTTTTATGGCATCCCAGTCTTAGTCCATAGGGTTCAGTACTGAGTTGGCCCACCCTTTGCCGCTATAACAGCTTCAGCTCTTCTGGGAAGGCTGTCCACAAGGTTTAGGAGTGTGTCTATGGGAATATTTGACCATTCTTCCAGAAGTGCATTTGGGAGGTTAGGCACTGATGTTGGACGAGGCCTGGCTCCACTGTAATTCATCCCAAAGGTGTTCTATCGGGTTGAGGTCAAGACTCTGAGCAGGCCAGTCAAGTTCCTCCACCCTAAACTCACTCATCCATGTCTTTATGGACCTTGTTTGTGATTGGATTGTTAGTACAGCGGCTCCGACCGGAGCTGTCTCGCCACACTTGTGGTGTGTATGAGGCTTTAGAGCCTGCATTGTGGGTGTTTTCATTTTTTTGTCCTTTTTACATGTTGCCTTGTTGTCTTCCAGATTATGGATGCGTATTATGAGAGGATACAAGCTCCCAATGGCTCAGGTGCCAGCTTCCTTGCTGTGTGTCGGGGAAAGGTGTGTGTTACAGGATGCTCATCGACCTGCTAAAACATAACCAAGTTAAGCATGCTATACTAATGCCTCTCCGTCCATTTCCAGGCTAGCGAGGGCTTGGATTTTGCGGATTGCAATGGCCGTGGTGTAATAATCACAGGGCTTCCTTTTCCACCAAGAATGGACCCTCGGGTGGTCCTGAAGATGCAGTTTCTGGATGAGATGAGGAGAACAGCAGGACCAAGTGGGAAGGTACTTGTAATTTTCAAAGTTTAGATCCCCGGTGTCCAGCCTGCAGCCCAAGGGCCACATGCGGCCCTTTGGTATATGATGTGCAACCCTCAGGCCTCAGAAATATGTAGTGGGAACATTCGGGTCATGGAATTGATCTCTGCTAGCCTCATACAACATGTTACCATTTTTATATTGTCTTCTGCAGGATATCCCCAGTCAACAATGTGTCCTGTCCACACTCTCTGACCCTCATTTCCGCTATTAGGTCTGCAGTCTCTGACAGTCCTCTCAAGCATTACATATATTGAACATTATGTGTCCTTTAGTGACGTCAGGGGCCTGCATTTGAAGTTTTCTTTCACTCATAAACTGACAGTCACTGCTATAGATGGATTACAGTGTAAGATTATCAAAAAATAACCTGATTAGTTGACTGTAATCTCTTGCCTATGGGTACCATTAAAGTACTGTATAACTAAAGGCAAAGCTTTTAAGTTTTGGATGGAGTGGATAGGGATTAGAACCCCTGTCAGTTGTTATTGCTGTCTGTGCCCCCCCCCCCCCCCCCCCACCCCCCCGTTAAGGAGACTCACCCTCGCTATTTGTCCGGTTTACCGTTATCATTGAAAGTAAAAAAGAAAAAACACAAAGTTTTGGCTTGTTCCCAGAAAAGTAGTAAAGGGGAAATCTTCAAATGGGGGCACTAGTTCTGGTGACTTGGGGATCCCAAGGGATTCCCGAAATCTGCAGTGATTTCCTTTCACTTCCTGTTTTGGCTATTGGACAGGAAGTGAAGGGAATTCTCCGCAGTGGGACACAGACGGTGCAAAAAAAAAAAATCCGACAGGGGGTTATAACCCACCCTTGCTCTATCCAAAATGAAAAAAAAAAAAAAAAATGTTTGCCTATAGTTCTACTTTAAGAGACCCTGTCACATCGCTCATTATAGGCAACGTTCAGGACTGTTCAAAACGTGCCGAATACAGGCAGAGTCCCTGAGTTACGAACCTCCGACTTGCGAATGATTCCTACTTACCAGCGGGAGGCAGCGTGACGTTCGGCGGTCACCTCGGAAAACGACGTCTGCGCATGCGCGGCTACTTGACAGAACATCGGAAAACGACGTCTCTGCGCATGCGCTTCCGACTTACGAACATATCCAACTTAAGAACAAACCGGCAGTCCCTAACCCGTTCGTAACTCGGGGACTATTAGTGAAGAGACATATCTTCACCCCTCTGATAGCTCATATGGACCCATGTGGGCTATGCTTTCTTATAAGAAAGCCCAGCATGCATTACAAAACTGTGACAACCTCAATTTATGGTTATTACCAATATAATTAGCAAAAAATAATAGAACTTTTTTTACAAAAAAAAAAAAACAGGGTAAATCCAAATACAGCCAACGTATATTTTTTTTTTTCAGTCTTGAAAGGAGTGGAGGAGGAGGAAAGCGTGGGGGCGGGGGGAGGGGCTGCAGTACAAACCTGACAAGGAGGTTTGTACTGCAGCAGCCCCCCCCCATGCTGTCACTTCAAACTGATAGGGCAAGGTGACGATGTCCCTTTTTTTTATAATTTATAATATATTGTATTAGCAGTCTGATAATTGTTTTACTTCCTCTCCACAGTACTTGTCCGGGCAGGACTGGTATCGGCAGCAGGCTTCACGTGCTGTAAACCAGGCCATTGGCAGAGTCATTCGACATCGGCAAGACTATGGAGCCATCTTTTTGTGCGATCACAGGTAAAGGAATTTAGCCAACCTATATTGTATATGCCGCTATTATTTCCCGTAATTCACCCTCTATTGATCTTACAGTATTGATTGGGCTGGTGCTGGCCATTATGCAAATACAGTTTCATATCTAGACGTATAACACATTCTGAAAAATTTCAGCTCTGTGTAGATTTTTTTTTTACATTATTTTTATTTGTATGTGGTATTTAATTAGCTTCACTTAAAATTTCAAATCAATCCTAACTAAACGACTCAAACACCACTCTCCCCATGAATGAACAAAAAAAAAAAAAAAAAAAAACCTCCGTCCTCTGGATATATACATAACTATACAGTTATTCCATATTTCAATTACTAGCTCCCTAATCAAAGCCCCGGGCATGAAGCACTGCGGCATGTAAAACGCCCCCGTCTGCTGCCAATTGCAGCTTAAAAGGGTTGTAAACCCACAAGGTTTTTCATTTTCATTCTATGCATTAAGGTGAAAAACCTCCTGTCATGCAGCAGCCCCCTTTTCACTTACCTGAGCCCCGTAATTCCCGCGACGGGAATGAGCACACTAGCTCCGGCCGGTGTCTCATGTCCTGATTGGATAGATTGATAGCAGCGCAGCCTATGGCTCCAGCTGCTGTCAATCCAATCCAATGACGCGGGTGCTGGGGGGGCGGGGCCGAGTCCTGGCTGTCTGTGCCAATAGACGCAGCAGCAGGACTGGGGAGCGCGCCCGCATGGGTGTCCCAAAGGAGAGTGCTTCTCCGACGGGGCACTTGAGAAGAGGAAGAGGCCACCAGCACCGCTGAGGGACCCCAGAAGAGGAGGATCGGGGCCACTCTGTGCAAAACCAACTGCACAGAGGAGGTAAGTATGACATGTCTGTTTAAAAAACAAAACGAGGGTTTAGTAACCCTTTGAGGGGTGGCGGTTGGCCCTCAAACCGCAAGTCTAAATGAGGCCTTAATGTTAGCCATTTCTCCCACATAGCTCAAATTTCTCCAAAGTATTTTCCCATTTATGCATCGTTTCTTTTACACTACATGTACAATTTACTTTCAGAAGCCATCCCTTCACAGTAGGGACTTTTATGTGAACACCAATACCTGAGGATTAACCCTTTAGCCGCATTTAATGAGGCAGAAGAGACCTCTTATATTGGGTCACGGGTACCTCATTACAGTTGAATAAAACTCTCCAGGGCCTCCATAGTTATCTCCTGTCCCGTTATATCTTAGATAATTAAAACTATTCTTTCCTAAAAAACCTTTATTCTAGGGCAGTTCCACCGCATATGTGCAAAGGTTCCAGGTGCATTGCATCCCCTCCAACATAGAGGGGAGGCATCCGCCCCAAACAGTTGTGCTTTTGCTGGAGTCCCCTACCATCTCGCCAGTAGTTCTAAAAACATTTCTAGCATTTTTCAAGTCAACTGTGGAGAAACAGACCAATAAAAAAAAAAAAAACCTGTCCTCTGGGACGCAGTAAGTTCTGCTCCCGCTTTCCTAAATACAGGGATATTTCAGGTTTCGCCTCCTTTACAAGGATATGGTACACCCAAGATTTACTGTGGGGCTTGCCAGCAGATTGCCCCCCTTGTATAATGTCTTAGGTAGTGACGTTATAAAATGTTCAATTTGTGCATACCTCCATTTATCTAGAGGCATTGTATCCCATTTTTGCCTCAATTCCTGAAGTGTGCATTGAGATTGATTTACTAAAAGTGGAGAGTGCAAAATCTGGTGCATCTCTGCATTGAAAACAATCAGCTTCCAAGAGCGACAATTTTGAAAAAAACACAATATCTTGTACTTTTTGCTATAATAAATATACTTAATTTTTTTTTTTTTTAAAAAAAAGCTTTCTCAGTTTAGGCCGATATGTATTCTTCTACATATTTTTGGTAATAAAAATTGCAATAAGTGTATATTGATTGGTTTGCGCAAAAGTTATAACGTCTACAAAATAGGGGATAGATTTATAGCATTTTTATTATTATTTTTTTTTTTTTTTTACTGGTAATGGCGGCGATCTGCGATTTTTTTTTTTTTTTTATCGTGACTGCGACATTATGGTGGACACATCGGACAATTTTGACACATTTTTGGGACCATTGGGATTTATACAGCGATCGGTGCTCTAAAAATGCATTGATTACTGTAAAAACGTCACTGGCAGTGAAGGGGTTAACACTAGGGGGCAGTCGAGGGGTTAACTGTGTTCCCTGCTACGTGTTCTAACTGAAGGGGGGTGGGACTTGCTAGGGGAAGAGATCGGTGTTCACACTTTGTATGAACACGCGATCAGTCTCTTCTCCCCTCAGAGAACCAGGATTTCTGTGTTTACACACAGAGATCCCAGTTCTCGCCGTGTCACCAGTGATTGCGGGAGCCCGGTGGTCAATGCGACCTCCGGGCACTTGCATCGGCTCAGGGGGCAAACAGCGGACGCGCGCACGCCCCTAGTGACGTAACATGACTGCGATTTTTGCAGCCGTGCCATGCTGCTGCAGTAAAACTGCGGCGGCTGGTCGGCAAGCGGTTAAAATAACAAACATGTTATACTTGTCTGTGCAGAGGATTTGCACAGGGCAGCCCTGATCCTCCTCTTCTCGGGTCCTTCTTTGGCTCTCCTGGCCCTTCCCCCCTGTTAAGAGCCCCCACAGCAAGCAGCTTACTATGGGGGCACCCGAGCCGAGCCACAGCTCCCCGTGTCCATTCAAACATGGAGCTGCGGTTTGGCCCCTCCCCTCTCTCTCTCCTGATTGGCTAATTGAGTTTGATTGACAGCAGCGGGAGCAAATGGCATCGCCAACATAAAACCGATGAAAATTCTGTAAAAGCGTGGCTGACTTATTGTTTTCTTTCATGATAAAACTAATAGTGAATGGCATTTCACTTTTTTTCATCCTTTTGTTGCATCTCAGTGCTGCTGATCTCCTGCAGCCACTCGCTGCCTAAGTGCACCACGCACACATGACTGCATGCCATTTCTTAAAGGGCAAGTCCACTTTCAACAGGGGAAAAAAATAGCAAATAAAGGAAAAATAATATAGCGTATTCAATTGCAACACAAGTCATATTGTAATTGAATGTTATTAAAAATGACCTTTCCTTTTCAATCTGCAGCCACTGACATTTTCTGAAAATGCAATGCAATATGGCTACCTGGAGGTGTTCTGTACACACAATGTGTACAGAACGCTCCCCAGCAACATAATTTCCTGCTTGTGTGATTGGCTCGCCGATTTTCCCAGAAGTCTGCACAGATTTCAGGCATCCTCTGCAACAAAAATGTCATTTTTGGTGAGATACTCCCAATAGGATATCATGTCTAAAGGGATTCAGGCCCAGCTGCTTTCTTCATTAGTGCCCTGCAGCTGCTTCAGCTGGTTGATAATTATGAAGCCACTCCCATTAGACTCATTCAGAACATGGGCACAGAAAAACACAGGAATTTCTTCAGAATAACAAAAAGGTAGAAATCTGCAACAAAGTTTGTTAAAATCCCTTACGCTTTAAGGATCAGTTAGTCAAATGCATTTCAGATGCTTGCAATTTCAGTCGACTGAGCTAGTGATCCAAAGTGTTATCGTTTTTCAAGTGTTACTGAACCCTCGATGAAAAATGTAAAAAAAAATAAATAAAAGTAGCAGCATAGCTTATACAACCACTATTTCCTGTCCCCTTGTTTGCGCAGTCTTTAGCGCAAACTCTACCTTTTTGAAAGTCTGATGTGTATATTTTCCCCTTATACTGTGGCTCATTTGCCTTGAAGGGTCTCCCTGGAGCCTCTCTGAGGTCTGTGATCCTGGCTGGGACTAAATATACACACTCTGCTTTAATGCCATGCTCGGGGGATGCATGTGCAGTAGGGGCAGCAAAGGAGTCGTGGGACATGTAGTCCTGAGGACTCACTTTCCCACATGGGCACAGAGAAGCACACAGTGATTTCTTTAGAATAACTAACAAAAGGTAGGAATCCACAACAAAGTTTGTTAAAATCCTTGCAATGTACAGAGATCACCCAGAGGGCAATGTTTTTTTTTTTCTCAACAAAAGTGGAGTTACTCTTTTTAAAGTGATTGTAGAGCTACATTTAAAAAATAAATAAATAACAAACTCTATACTTATGGAATTGCACAGAGCTGCCACGAACCTCCTCTTTTTGGGTCCCCCCGGCGGCACGCCTGGCCCCTCCCCTCTGTCCGGTGCCCCCATGGGAAGCTGCTCACGCTCGAGTCCCGCTGCTGTTTCAGACAGGGGGACTCGGCCACGTCCCTCGCTTCCTTGTCACTGGTTTTAATTGACAGCAGTGGGAGCCGATGGCTCCCGGTGACCCAGCAAAACAAGCGAGACCTAAAAAGTGAGGGGGGAGAAGATCTGCAGACGTGCACGGCATCGAATGAGGACTCAGGTAAGTAAAGGGAGGGGGGGGGGGATGCTGACACCTATAAACATTTTTTACCTTAATGCAAGGAATGCATTGGCTGGCTTTGCCCTCTATTGTACACTCCTCCGGTGATGCCGCATCCGTGCTCCCCCTCCCCATTCTTCCAGACCTGGCATCTTCCAGCTTCACCAACGGGCATCCAATGATGATGTAACACTCGAGCACATGTGTTGGATTTAAAACTTCCCAGCACGTTGTGCAGGTTGTACATTGCACTGCAGGAAGTGTACAAAATTAGGTAGAAATTACTAGGTACAAAACATTTTTGGGGCAGAACAACACTCTACCTCCTAGCTATATTTATTTTGGTTCTTTAGTTCCATGGTAATGCTATAAGGAAGACTGTTGTTGGATAACTGGCCTTTTAAAAACCACCTGTAATTGTTTCTTTACAATGCTTACTCTTAGATAAGGTATTTTCTGTGACTTCTTTCCTCCATCTATTTCCTCAAAGTTGTTTGTGAAACAATACCTTTCTGTTGGTGCCATCAGTCTGATGTCCTTCATTTGCATTCTGGGGACACAGTGCAGTGTAGGATTTACCAATGGGAACAGTCGCACGTTCCTAGCTGTCACTTTTATGGATTAAATTACCGGTTATTTGGTTATGTAAAAGACTTTCAGACATTTATTGTGAACCTTACAGGAACTTTCCCCCTCCGATTTTTGGTAAGATAAAAAAATCTGACCCTGGGGGAGGTATTTCCAACACAGAACTTCCTGTAAGACTTGCTAAACATATGGAAACCAATATTTTTCTCCCTCTCCTTTGTTGGCAGAGTCAAATACATGTATACATGCCAAAACAATTGAGGAATTATTATAGTTTGGATAGGGTTGGAGGGAGTCCAGGCAGGGGATTATATAACACACACTTTCACTCAACACACACACACACACTCTTTCCCCCTAAAGAAATGGGTTTTTAGGCAGCGATGTGCAAGAGGCCCAAGGCAGGCCATAGATTATGCCATTTTCTTTCCTGCAACCCTCCCCCCTCTCTCTTTCTCTTTTATCTCTCTCTCTCCCCCCTCTCTCTTTCTCTTTTATCTCTCTCTCTCTCCCCTCTCTCTTTCTCTTTTATCTCTCTCTCTCTCCCCCCTCTCTCTTTCTCTTTTATCTCTCTCTCTCCCCCCTCTCTCTTTCTCTTTTATCTCTCTCTCTCTCCCCTCTCTCTTTCTCTTTTATCTCTCTCTCTCTCCCCCCTCTCTCTTTCTCTTTTATCCCTCTCCTCTCTCTCTCTCTCTCTCTCTCGCTCTCTCTCTCGCTCTCTCTCTCGCTCTCTCTCTCGCTCTCTCTCTCGCTCTCTCTCTCGCTCTCTCTCCCCCCCTCGCTCTCTCTCCCCCCCCTCGCTCTCTCTCCCCCCCCTCGCTCTCTCGCCCTACTCTCTCCCCCCCTCTATCTCCTGCCCCTCGTTCTCTCTCTCTCCCCCTCTCCCCTCTCCCTCCACCTCTCTCTCCCCTCCCTCCCCTCTCACTCCATCTCTCTCTCGCGTTTCCTTTTCTTTCTCTTTTTTTTTTTTCTCTTTCTCTTTTTTTCTCTTTCCTTCATCTTTCACTTATTTCTTTTTCTTTCTGTGCCCCTGGACACTATGGGCCCTTTCACACTGGAGCGGTTTGCAGGCGCTATTGCGCTAATAATACCGCCTGCAAACCAACCCGAAAGTGCCGCTGCTGTCTCTCCAGTGTGAAAGCCCCGCGGGAGCGCTGCGCTAGCAGGACGGGAAAGAAAGTCCTGCTAGCAGCATCTTCGGAGCGGTGAAGGAGCGGAGTGTATACCGCTCCTTCACCACTCCCGCCCATTGAAATCAATGGGACAGCGCGGCTATACCACCGGCAAAGCGCCTCTGCAGAGGCGCTTTGCGGTGGTTTTAAACCCTTTCTTGGCCGCTAGGGGGGGGTAAAACCGCCCCGCTAGCGGCTGAATACCGACAGTAAAGCGCCGCCTACAATAGCGGCACTTTACCGCCAATGCCGCCCCTGCCCCAGTGTGAAAGGGCCCTATCAGGGCAAGAGATAATATAAATTGTATCATAGCCAATTTCAGGAATACTACCAGGATAAAGGATAATAAAGAGGATAGGGGGTGAGTCCAGCTAGGGGATAGATAAGTCCACATGCGTCTGTGACATGCTAGAACATATTTTGCAGTATATTCACTGTTGGATCCCAGCAGAATGTGGTAGTGAAGTCCGAGATATGAGCATATGAGAGTCTCTGGAAGTGAGTGTCTAAGGCAGGCCAAAGATAATACAATTTTCTTTCCATCCACCACGGGTGCAAGGAAAGAAAATTGATTCCCCCATCAACACTGACTGTGTTGATGGGGGAATCCCTCCCGCAGCGCTATTATGTTCTGCCAGCGGGGAGCCTTCCCTGCCGGCAGAGCACAATGATTAATATTGCCGGCTGTAATCAGTGGCACTGACAGGCTGGTTGTACACCAGCATCAATAGATCGATTTTTTTGTACAAACAGGGTGCCAATACATGGATGGAAATTCGGGGGTTCCTGCTGAATCGTCTGAATTTCGATCCATGTGTAGCTGGCTTAACACTGCTGAGTACCTGTGGCACTGTAGCAGGAAGTGGGCCTTATCCTCCAAAGCCCTCTGGTCACTTCATTGGCTGTCTGTGCTTGGTGTTCTCTAGTCCACATAGAGAAATGGGGGCAATGCTAACTGATAACAGGGAAGCTGTAGCAGAGAGAACGCAGGAAGTTATTAGTTCACTAGATTTATTGCACTTCTCAACCAGCTATACCAAAACATGTTCAATGGTACATTGTACAGACCAAAAGGGAGCAAAACAGGAGTTCATTGTTGAGAATTATATAGACTTTAATTTTATTAAACCCTAACCTTCTACCGAACATAACAATTCATTTAACACGAACACTAAGCCAACCCAACTTAACTCTTGAATTAATCTCTACCACTAAACCTAGGCCCTTCACAGATAATTTGCCATATCCTGTTTTGAAAGCAGTGGCACGGAATCTTCTCAATCCTGTGCCAAAGTGCCGTCACCCAAAACAACTGGTTCTCCTTTACAAGACCCGATAATCCTCTTCTATTTCCTGAATTAAAGTCATGTCATTTTTTTACTTCTATAATAATAAACATCCTTTGTGAATTGTCCTATTTTGCCATCTGTTTTTCCTGGATGACGTGAACAATGGTACATTTTAAGGTTCTGAGAAAAGGCAGTGACTTCTTACTGGTAGAGAGAGCTGGTCTTATCAAATCTGGACATGCTTGGTGATGATGTTACAGTGGGACGTTAAAGAGGAAAAAAATGATTCAGGCTCTGTAGAACTGTTCGCACATACTTCATTCCAAGTCCAGATTACACTTTACCGGAATGAGCTTTAAAAAAGATAGCATTTCAAAATTTTTACTGAAATACAAGGCCTAATGCCATATGATTATGTCTCTTGCCAAAAGATCTGTTCAGCATGTGTGGGTAAGTGCAGCGTGGTACGGCGGCAGGAAACACTGAGTCCCAGTGCAATGAAACAGAATAATATTGTAACTGACGTTTGGCAATACAGAACAGGCCCGAGGTGAAGGCAACCCAACCGGGAGAATTCGCAGCATATAACAGCGATGTGTCAGAAGAAGTAGGCTTAAGGCATTTCCCAATAACAGCTGTCTTAAAGGGTGGAATGCAGCCTGACTGGCCCATAACCAAATGGGGAGGCTTCCAGAAGGATTATGTGTCCCTGTCCTTTCCCTAATCCTCAGGAACCTCTCCCCGACGCTATGCCCTTTCCCAACTCAACGCGCGAAATGCACTCCAAACGCGGGAGTCTTAAATAGACCCTGCCTGATCCAAGATGGCCACCAGAGTCACATGGGGTGCCAACACCCAATCGAATGCTTCCTCTCTGTGACCGAAGAAACTAGGTTCCTCTCGACTTCCTCCTCCACCTGCATTGCCACTGCACAGGGTGGATTTAAATCAAGACGATTTTAAATCACTAGTAAAAAGGCTTGATTTAAATCATCATTTTTGAAGAGCAACTGTCATCTCTGTCCTGCAGCAGCTCCTCCTCTGACCCGCTGTTGACTCACCGATGGTCCCATTTACTTTAATGGGCCGGCTGGTGATGCGGCAGTCACACAACAAGGTGAGGGACGTGGCGACAGCAGGTGAGTGGACGCCCGCTAACAGGTGCTGCCATGATGGATCTGAAATGACAGGGGCTCTTTAAATGTAAGGACTTATTCTTGCTGGTAGTTAGAATCTTTAATATGTGCAAACAAAATGAAGGTTTCCTATTTCTAATTATAAGCTGTCAGGTTAGTAAAACAGCGATATCAGAACCGATTCAATGATACAGTTTGTAGTGTACATAGATTTGCAAAACAATGGGATAAAGGAATATGCCTGAACTTTGTTTTATCTCATGGTTACTGTGAACTTGTGTGAATGCATCAATGCAGTGCATGTTATCTCAGCTTGCAGAGCTTGGATTCATTGAATGAGTTTACCAAAAATGTAAATATTGCAGAATATACAGCCTCATGCTACATAACTAAGCTCCATTTCATGCTGAATAAACTAAATTATTAATGTATCTTAAATAGAAAACCTTCTTTAGATAGATTTTTATCCCAAAAGCATTTTATTAAAATTTGATAAATCAAAAAAAAAAAAAATGTAAATTAAAAAAATCTGATTTAAATAAAAAACAATTTTTTTTTTAACCACTTGCTTACAGGGCACTTAAACCCCCCTCCTATCCAAACCAATTTCAGCTTTCAGCGATGACGCACTTTGAATGACATTTGTGCGGACGTACAACACTGTACCCAAAATAAATTTTTATCATTTTTTTTCCCACAAATAGAGCTTTCTTTTGGTGGTATTTGATCATCTTTCCGGTTTTTATTTTTTGTTAAAAAAAAATGTAAAAAAAGATTCTGTTATAAAATTTTAAAAAAGGTAATTTTTCTCCTTCATTGATGTACGCTGATGAGGCGGCACTAATGGGCACCGATAGGTGGCACTGATGGGTGGCGATAATGGGCACTGATCAGTTACACTGATAGGCAGCACTGATAGGTGGCACTGATTGGCACCACTGGTGGGCATTGATAAGTGGGCATTGATAGGTGGCACTTGTGGGCATTGATAGGTGGCACCCATGGGCATTGATAGGTGGCACTGGTGGGCACTGGCAGGGGGTACTGGTGGCACATATGAGGCATTATTGCCTCTTCCTCTTTGGGACCGATGTCCCTTGCTGATAAGACGGTGATCGTTTTTTTCTTCTCCTCGCGCTGTCAGCGCGAGGAGAAAAAAAAAACGATCACAGAGCTTTTGCTTTGATCATGTGATCAGCTGTCATTGGCTGACAGCTGATCACATGGTAAGAGGCCGGGACCGGCCCCTTACTCGGATCGGTGATCACCCAAATCTCAGTGACTTGGTGATCACAGCGCGCTCCACGCGCGGCCCGTAGGGCGCGTGCACAGGGGAGGCCGTCATATGACGGTCCGCACTGTAGCCGTCATTCGGCCATAGCGCGGATGTCAACTGGTTAATCATTGGTTTATATCCACCCTGCCACTGCGGATGAGCACAACCTGCAGTGGCGAATATCGACTGCACCTAACTATAAGCTGGTCTTCTGATCCAACCACTCTTTGCCAGACAGCACAGCCAGGTTGTGGACCTCTCTGTAGACTAGAGCACCAATAAGCTATACAGCCTGGTCAAGGACTTGACCCAGCCTGCGACTCGTCAGTGAGGGAGAAGCAGTTCACTGGTAAGGTTATCCCTCTCCTTTTTTTTTTTTTTTTGCCTCCTGTAAAGAACAATTAAGTTCTCAGTTTAAATCCTCTAAATTAAATGTCGTACAGTTCGTATTCCTCCTAAAGCAGCCACAGAATGCATAGAAAAGCCTGTCCCCTGTCAGCAGCTTCAAAACAAGATCCTTGCTCTCGGTGGGGAATCGGCAGTCTTTCTGCAGAGATCCAATATGCCCCCCCCCTACTATGCCAGACTTGTAACTGCAGTCAGCAAAGCAAATGCTCTTCCCAATTGAAGAGCACTGGCCTTGACTCAGCAAGGGGTATGTCAGACCTCAACAGAGAGATCATTGTTTCCCCACAGATAGCAAAGGTCCTTTTCTGTAACATGCTCTCAGGGAACAGGCCTTTCTATTGTCTGTGGCTGCTTTACAAATAAAACAAGCTCTAAGACTTTGCACGCCGCTTCCTGTCATGCACCTGCAATGTATTTGGCTTATTTAACCCTTTCACTGCCAGGTCCGTACAACGGTTGGACCTACAGCACTGCTTCCAGCTGGCCAGGTCCTTATGCTGTACGGACCTACATTCCTCCCCCTGCTTGTAAGCTTCTGGTCACCTCAGTGAAAAAAATCCATCCTGCTTGATATCGCATTATATAAAATACTGCATATTTTCATTTAGGGTTGCACCGATACCGATAGAGTACTCAAATGCTCCGATGCCTGATCCCATACCAGATGTATCGGACCAGGCATCCTCAGCATAGCACGGAGGGGGGGGTGTTGGCTGGGTAAGCAGACTCACAGGTGATCAGTGCGACGGTGGGGGGAGGTACAACCAAGATTGCCGTGTATATTTTCTGACAACAGCTTTTCCTCCTCTCCATCCCACGGCTCTCAGATTCTTTAATGAAAGCTATACAGGGAGATCGGTGCTTGTTCCTCCCCCCCCACCGCTGTACTGATCGTCCTCGATTATCCACCTGACTCCCCCTGTGCTCCTCGTTCTGTCCAGGTCCCCCTCCGGCTCCCCGTGTGCTTCTCGTTCTGACCGGGTCTCCCTGTGTGCTTCTGGTTCTGTCCGGGCTCCCCTGTGTGCTCCTAGTTCTGTCCGGGTCCCTCTCCGGCTCCCCTGTGTGCTCCTAGTTCTGTCCAGGTCCCCCTCCGGCTCCCCTGTGTGCTCCTAGTTCTGTCCGGGTCCCGCTCCGGCTCCCCTGTGTGCTCCTAGTTCTGTCCGGGTCCCCCTCCGGCTCCCCTGTGTGCTCCTAGTTCTGTCCCGGTCCCACTCCGGCTCCCCTGTGTGCTCCTAGTTCTGTCCGGGTCCCCCTCGGGCTCCCCTGTGTGCTCCTAGTTCTGTCCGGGTCCCCCTCCGGCTCCCCTTTGTGCTCCTAGTTCTGTCCGGGTCCCCCTCCGGCTCCCCTTTGTGCTCCTAGTTCTGCCCAGGTCCCCCTCCGGCTCCCCTGTGTGCTCCTAGTTCTGTCCGGGTCCCCCTCCCCTCCGTCTCCCCTGTGTGCTCCTAGTTCTGTCTGGGTCCCCCTCCGGCTCCCCTGTGTTCTCCTAGTTCTGTCCGGGTCCCCCTCCGTGGTCATTTCTCTCTCCCTGTCCTAGGGGGCCCCCCTCCTCATCCTGGATCTGTTAGGATGGAGAGCGGAGGAAGGAGCCGGTAAATCTGTCATCCTTCCTTTTCCGAATGCACAGAGTCAGTGATCGCTGACTCTGTCCTTTCAGAACTGAGCATTGTAAACTGTGATTACGATGCTTCAATTTATGAATGGAGAGGAGCCACTGTCTCCTGTCCATTCATCTTCAGTGCAGCCCAGGCTGCAGAGAAAGGCACTGGGGGAGCTGTGTCCCCAGTCCCTTTCCCTGTCTCAAAGGGGAGATGTCAAGGGCCTGATATCTAACCAACCCCCCCCCCCCCCCAACAGGGCTGATTATAAAAAAAAATAATAATTATAATAAATATTTAAAGGTTAAATTGTAAAGTTAGTAAAAAATAAAATTAAAAAAAACACTGACACCGTCCACTCTGCCCCCCCCCCCCCCAAAAAAAGAAAGCATTGTAATAAAAATAACAAAAACAATATAAATTATAAAAAATAAAATTGTAACAAAAAATAAAAAACGAATGACAGTCCAGGCCTCATCAGTGCCACCTATTAGTGCCCATCAGTGCTGCATATTAGTTCCACTGTCACACGACCTTAAAATCCATCCTTTCCTCTCATCGTTCCTGTCATTTATTATGCCAGGCCAGCAATTGCCAATCAGTGCCGCATTTCAGTGCCCATAAGTGCCACCTATTAGTGCTCATCAGTCAGTGCCACCTATCAGTGCTCATCAGTGCTACTGTCACATGACATTAAGAAAAAGTATCGGTATCGGCAAGTACTTGAAATAAAGTATCGGTACTTGTACTCTGTCTTAAAAAAAGTGGTATCTGTCAACCCTATGTTCATTAGATAAATACAGCATCTTTCGGAAAAATACAGCATTCTGTTTTTTTTTTTGTTTTTTTAGTGAATGCCAAAAAAGGCAGAAAAGCGTAATGCGATATTTTACCGCAATGCTTAAAGCAGTAGATACCGCTTCGTTAATGGCGCCCCATTATTATGTCATTGTGGGAATTCCCCCCCGGTTGGCCGGGTCACCGCGCCCTGCATTACGGAATGCCACCGCCTTTCATCATCTCTACAATGTAAGTGGGAGGTATTCTGTAGGGGTCTGGTAGGGGAGAACTCAGGCAGGGCTGCTAACACTGCGTGGAGTTTCAGTGCGACAGAGGCAGTATTGTGTGATCACTACAGAAAATTAGGAGATCACAAGATTATTGGCAGATAAACTGGTATTTTCTTGCATCTGCATCTATTGAAAGGTATATAACACAGGATATGGGCATGGATTGAGGGGATGTTTTGAATATATTCAATTCTAAATAGGAGACGGTGTTTCATTTATCTTATGACCCCTTGCAGCCTTAATTACGGAATAATGTGTATATTACAAGGGTTAACATTAGGGTTGTCCCGATACCACTTTTTTAGGATCAAGTACAAGTACCGATACTTTTTTTCAAGTACTCACCGATACGGATTACCGATACTTTTTTTTTAATGTCCCGTGACAGTGTTTTTTTTGTTTTTTTTTTAAATTTTTTTACAATTTTTTTTAGGGGTGGGGGCGGAGGGGGTGGATGGTGTCTGTGTGTTTTTTATTTACATTTTTATTATTTTTTACAATAATATATTTTCTGATATCTCCCCCTTGAGACAGAGGAAAAGACCGAGGATAGAGATTTCCTAGTCCCTTTCTCTGCAGCCTCAGCTGCACTGGAAATGAATGGAGAGAAGACAGCGGCTCCTCTCTATTCATAAACTGAGACATTGTAATCACAGGAGGTTACAATGTTTCAGTTATGTGAATGGGCAGTGACTCTGTCTATACAGAAAAGGAAGAGTACATGGAGAGGGACAGCAGAATGGAGGGGGTCACAGAGGAAGAACGGAGGGGGACAGAAGCAGAATGGAGGGAGACAGCTCAACGGAGGAGGCATGGAGGAAGAACGGAGGGGGACAGAAGCAGAACGGAGGAGGCATGGAGAAAGAACAGAGGGGGACAGCAGAACGGAGGAGGCATGGAGGAAGAACGGAGGGGGGCAGCAGAACGGAGGGGGCATGGAGGAAGAACGGAGGGGGACAGCAGAAAAGAGGGGGCATGGAGGAAGAACGGAGGGGGGCAGCAGAACGGAGGGGGCATGGAGGAAGAACGGAGGGGGACAGCAGAAAAGAGGGGGCATGGAGGAAGAACGGAGGGGGACAGCAGAACGGAGGGGGCATGGAGGAAGAACGGAGGGGGACAGCGGAAAAGAGGGGGCATGGAGGAAGAACGGAGGGGGACAGCAGAACGGAGGGGGCATAGAGGAAGAATGGAGGGGGACAGCAGAAAAGAGGGGGCATGGAGGAAGAACGGAGGGGGACAGCAGAACGGAGGGGTTTATGGAGGAAGAACGGAGGGGGACAGCAGAACAGAGGGGGCATGGAGGAAGAACGGAGGGGGACAGCAGAACGGAGGGGGCATGGAGGAAGAACGGAGGGGGACAGCAGAACGGAGGGGGCATGGAGGAAGAACGGAGGGGGACAGCAGAACGGAGGGGGCATGGAGGAAGAACGGAGGAGGACAGCAGAACGGAGAGGGCATGGAGGAAGAATGGAGGGGGACAGCAGAACAGAGGGGGCATGGAGGAAGAACGGAGGGGGACAGCAGAACGGCATGGAGGAGGATGCGGTGACAGTCAGCGGTGATTGTGTGTGTGAGAGTTACAAGCACCGATCACCGCTGTATAAATTTCACTAAAGCAGCTGAAAGCCTCTGGGGGAGAAGCTTGTAACTCCCCCACGCACTGATCACTGCTGACTGTCCAGATATCGGGGGAAGCATCGAGAGCATTTACCCTGAGTACAAGTACTCGGGCAAATGCTCGGTATCGGTGCCGATACAGATACTAGTATCGGTATCGGGACAACCCTAGTTAACATTGAAATATCCTATATAGGTTAGTAATATCATAGTGTCGGTTTGAACGTGATTAATAAACACAGCACTTCTTTGCAATCAGTGATTCATTATTCTCACACTGTCTTGCTTGTGTATTTACAATTCTTACTCATAAACTGCAGTTTGATATCACCTTTTTTGGGAAGATGCTACAGCTGTTTAAATAGCATAATGCATAGCTCATAGAAGACTTTAGTGGCACTTTAACAAAGAGCAATGTTCAAAATGCAGACACCTACGGTAATAATTGACATTGTATTTCCCAATGGCATGCCTACCTTGTGAGCGAAGTTCTTTGTCATTTCTATGAGCTATACATTTTGCTATTTAAACAACTGTGGTGTCTTCCCAAAACGGGTATTGGTCAATTAGTCAGAGGTGATTAAGAATTGTGAATACATAAGCCAGCCGGTGTGAGAATAATGAACCACTGATTACAAAGAAGTGCTATGTTTATTAACTCCGAGCATTACTGTATTCCACACTGCCAACATCCCAAAAATTATTTTGACAACCTTCTGACCTTAACCACTTACCGACCGACCACTGTATATATACGTCATTTCTTTGAAGGTGTATATCTCGGTAAAGGCAGCAGCTGCTGCCACAACCGAGGTATCCATCTTTAGGGCCGGCGGTTCTGTGTACGATAGTGCGAGATCATCATTATCGGCGGCGGGAGAGGTGCCACCCCCCTCCCGCCATTCTCCCGCGCCCTCCGCCGCTTACTGGAGCCGTTGGTAGCGGCGGAGGCGATCGGGACCTGTCACGTCCGTGGTATGGAGACGAGTGAGGGGAAGATGGCCCCCACCCGTCTCCATACCATAGGAGGGAGAAAGCGACGTCATAACGTCAGCTTCGCCCATACGTCTTAAAGGCATATTTTTTTGTTGTCATTTTTTTTCAAATGACTTTTTTTTTTTTCTTTTTTTTTTTTTTTTTTTGCATTTAAGTCCAAATATGAGATCTGAGGACTTTTTGACCCCAGATGTCATATTTAAGAGGACCTGCCATGCTTTTTTCTATTACAAGGGATGTTTACATTCCTTGTAATAGGAATAAAAGTGATCCAAATTTTTTTTCTGTTAAAAACAGTGATAAAGTAAATAAAATAAAGTAAAATAAATAAGAAAACAAAAAAAAGCGCCCTGTCCCGACGAGCTCGCGCGCAGAAGCGAACGCATACGTGAGTAGCGCCCACATATGAAAACAGAGGTCAGACAGAGGTCAGACTACACATGTGAGGTATCGCCACGACCGGTAGAGTGAGAGCAATAATTCTAGCCCTAGACCTCCTCTGTAACTCAAAGCACGCAACCTATAGAAATTTTTAAACTTCGCCTATGGAGATTTTTAAGGGTAAAAGTTTGACGCCATTCCACGAGCGGGCGCAATTTTGAAGCGTGACATGTTGGGTATCAATTTACTTGGCGTAACAATATCACAATATAAAAAAAAATTGGCTAACTTTACTGCTGTCTTATTTTTTTATTAAAAAAAGTGTTTTTTTTTTCCAAAAAAAAGTGCGCTTATAAGACCGCTGTGCAAATACGGTGCGAAAAAAAGTATTGCATTGACCACCATTTTATTCTCTAGGGTGTTAGAATCCCCAAACATTTTTTTTTTTTTTTTTTCCAAAGTAATTTTCTAGCAAAAAAAACTGTTTTAAACATGTAAACACCTAAAATCCTAAACGAAGCTAGTCCTTAAGTGGTTAAATACCCATGAGGTGCAGATGGTCTGGACAAATATTCTGACTCCAATTGTTGGTATTAATGGCAACTCGTGTGACTGTCTCCCGGTGTTCATTGACTTGGTGGGTCTTGGTGTGGGTCATGTGAAGGCATCAGTTAACAATTTTTTTTTTTAATTTACATGGCTAGAAGCTTTCTGTGGTCTATCTATCATGCAATATACCATATGCACCCCTGAAAAAGACAAGTGGTCAAAACGTGTTGGATCGCTTCGTATGAATTTTGCTATTTCAAAGCAAGAGACATCTATAACTTATGTAACAAGTGGAAATAGTGGTATATTGTTCGCTTCAGTTCCAACCTTTCAGTGTCTAGTACCCCTCTCTGCCAATCCCTCCACTGGCTTCCGCTCACCCAATGAATAAAATTCAAAGTACTAACAACAACTTACAAAGCCTTGCACAACTCGCCCCCCCCAGCTACATCACTAACCTGCTTTCAAAATGACAACCTAATTGTTCTCTTCGGTCCTCCCAAGACCACCTGCTCTCTAGCTCCCTGGTCACTTTCTCCCATGTTCACCTCCAGGACTTCTCCCGAGCTTCTACCATCCTATGGAACTCGCTACCCCCATCTGTCTGGCTGTCCCCTGATCTATCCATCTTTAGAGGGTCCCTGAAAACCCTACTCTTTAAAGAAGCCTTTCTTTATTGTACATCATGGGACACAGAGCCATAGTTATTAATTTTTTTTTTTTTTGAATATTGTCTTTATTGAATTTTCAAGACAAACAATACATATACAACCTAAAAAAACTATGGTGTATATCCAGTATGACATATACAACACATGGCATGCTATTATGTTGTGCAAAGTGTCTTATTTACAAGCTGACTCAAAATATTCGGCAATAGTCACCCCTAACATGGTATATTAGACATCAACCAGCTGTGTCTGCTTCATCCAGCCAAGCACGCCAGACTCTATCGTACTTTGCCGGGCATCCTTTATATAGGGGAAGACTATTATTTACCAGGCTTTTCCACTGTGTCAACGAAGGGGGGGGGCTGTTTTTTTCCATTGCAGGGCAATGGATTTCCGGGCATAAAAGAGTAGTAACCCGACCAGTGTACGTTTCGCTATTGTTGGTATGTGTGTTTCGATCAATCCCAAAAGACAGATTTCCATTGCAAGGGGCAGTATAGTGGATGCAACCCTATTTACAGCGTCAAGCACCTCGCTCCAGTATTGCTGGATTTGTGGACAATGCCAAAAAAGTGTGAAAAATCACCTGGGGAGATGCCACATCTCCAACACTCCGCCGAACATGAAGGGTTCATTTTGCAAAGTCTATATGGGGTAAAATAAGCTCTATGAACTATTTTAAATTGGATAAGCCGATCTCGCATTGAAACTAGTGATTTAAAGGGAAAATCCCAGACATCGTCCCAATCATCATTATCCAGCGCGGGGATATCATCACGCTGCCAGATAGACCAAATCTTGTCAAGCGGTGGGAGGGACACATACACCAAATGCGCATATAGCTGCGAAGTAGGTTTTTCTGCACATTTAGTTCTTAGTGTCTTCTCCAACCCCGATTGAACCATGACACTGGAAGCGTGAGGGAATTGTGCAGCAAATGCATGGGACAGTTGGTGGTAGCAAAATTGATAATGATACGGTATATTGTACATAGAAGAGTGGTGTGAAAAGGAAAACAATGACATTTGTGACACTATATTGGAAAGGATTTTTATACCATATTTGGTCCATGCATAAGGGTCAGGAAGTTTGTACATATGAGTTAAGGTGGGCTTCAGCCATATCGGAGTATTAGGAGAGAACTCATTTGCTTTATACTTCTCTATAGCCAGACCTGCCTGCCAAGCCCGCGGGGTGGTACACATTGAGGGAGTCAGAGGATACGGGGCCCGAAGGCCTCTGAATAAAAGGAGTTGCAGAGCTTCTAATGAGCCCAATATCGTCGCTTCTAGTACTGTGGACGAATTCGTTTTGTCAGGGTGCAACCACCAGTTCGCCGTCACCAGTTGAGTGGCTAGGAAATATTTGTAGCAATGAGGAAATGCCATACCACCCTGCGTTGTAGGCCGCATCAAAGTTGCTAGTCAATATCTGGGTGGTGAGGGGCCCCATATAAAGGATGAAAATAATTGATTCCGTTTTTTAAAAAAGGATTTGGGTATCCACTAGGGGGAGTGGCGGAACAAATATGTAAATTTAGGGATTATTTTCATTTTAAGGAGATTTACTCGTCCCCAAACTGAGAGAGGCAAGTTACTCCACGTTTTAAATTTCTTCTTTGTTTCTAAAAGCACTGGGGCTAGATTAAGTGAGATAAAGTCTGATGCTTGAGTGGAAATATGGACCCCTAAGTATTTAAAAGTTTCCACCCATTGTAGGGAACAATCTGGGGGGGGATGTAGTTTTGGCAGCCTGGTCTATTGGAAAGAGTATGGACTTTGACCAATTAACCCTTAACCCTGTAACACCTGCAAACGTGTCCAATACATCTAGAACACCCTGCAAGGATGGGCCTGCATCATTAAGAAACAGCAACATGTCATCACAGGGCCAGCCTCTCCTCCAGCAAGCCAATACGAAGACCTCTTCTATGCGGGGATGAGTGTAGTGCTTCCGCCACAGGTTCAATGGCTAAGGCAAATAACGCCGGAGAGAGAGGACAGCCCTGCCTTGTTCCTCTTGGAAGTCTAAAGGGAGCCGACAATCCACCCCCCAATCTCACCGATGAAGTGGGGCATTTATATAGTACCTGAAGCCATTCAATAAACAGCAGAGGAAATCCCATTCTGCGTAATGTTTCCCAAAGAAAAGGCCACTCTACAGTATCAAAAGCCTTTTCTATGTCGAGTGAGGCTATAGTCCTGGAGCCCGTATTGTGATGTTGGGTATGTATATTAGTATATAATCTTCTGAGGTTAACATCAGTGGATCTACGGGGCATAAAGCCAGTTTGATCTGAATCGATCACTGACGGTAGTAGGGGATAAAAACGTAGTGGGAGTAATTTGGTCAAAATTTTAATGTCGTTATTTAATAATGCAATGGGTCGGTATGAGGCGCAAGAGGTTGGGTCCTTAGAGGGTTTGTATATTAAGGTTAAATACGCATGATACATTGAGTCAGGCAGCTTTCCAGCCTTAAAACAGGTGTTATATAGCTGGGCCAATAAGGGTGCCAAAAGATCTCCATGCGCTTTATAAAAATCAATTGGAAGGCCATCTGGCCCCGGTGCCTTTCCAGTGGGAAAAGATTGAATGGCATTCAGAACTTCTGGTATCGTAAATGGCCGAACTAATGCCTCTCACTCCTGGTCCGAGAGCCAAACCAGCGCCAAGGGATCCAACAGGTCCCGTAGTTGCTCAGACCGGAAGTCAGAGGCCAGAGTGGAGGCATATAACTTATCATAAAAGGCATTAAACGTTTGTAAAACCTCCGAAGGAGATGTTGCCATCCCACCATCTGAGGTCTGCAGGGTGGAGACAAGTGTAAGTGGTTGGTCATTCTGTGCCAATAATGCCAACAGGCGACCGTTTTTGTCGCCCTGTTCAAAAGTTCTCTGTCTGCCTTTATGTGTGTCAAGTCGTATGACCTCTGCCATGTGTAAATTCAGCTCCCTCTGAGCTGTCATAAGCAGATCAAAGTGAGCTGGTGTGGGATTGGAACTGTATGCAGCAGTATTATTTGTCACTGATTGCTGTAACAGTTGGGTCTCTTTTATTTGTTGCTTTTTTATGTGGGCTATAGATGAGATATATTGGCCCCTAGTATACGCCTTGAACGCATCCCACGTAATTTCAGGGGAAGAGGACCCTGTGTTCTGCTCCCAAAATTCAACTAGCAGGGGGGGGTATTGTTTCAGTTAGTTCTGGATGAGAGACCCAATGAGCTCCCAGCCTCCACAATGCAGCACTGTGAGATCCAGGAGAGCAGAGTGTTACTACCAATGGGCTGTGATCAGACAATCCACTGGGCAAGTAAGATGCCTCCAGCACATCAGCCAATAGTGGGGTATTTGAGAATGCCAGATCTATACGGGATGCAGTTTTGTGTGATGCTGAAAAACACAAATAGAGTTTGGTTGCAGGGTGTTTCCACCTCCAAATCTCCTCTAGACCCACTGCCTGAGCCCAAGCAGAAAGGTCCATGCAATGGTTTTTGGGTGGAGCAGGTCTATCCAAGACAGGGGACATTATGGCATTAAAATCACCCATTATTAATATTTTCCCGGTGCAAAAAGGTGTAATCTTATTAATAACCGCATACAATATTTCAGGCGAGAAAGGCGGGGGTATATACATATTAATAACTATATACCTATGCGACCAGAGTGTAAACACAATAGCAAATTTTTCCCTGTGGGTCAGTACGCACTTCCTCAATTTTACAAGGGAAGTTCTTATGTATGAGAATTGACACTCCCCTTGCATAAGTAGAGTATGGAGAGCTTGTTTAAATTTAGATCCCAGACCCCTGACATTCCAGGAAAGAATAGTGAAATAATCAGCAGAAGGGTTAGCCATCTAATATATACAGCGGGATCCAATTAGGATAAATGGGAAGCCGAATCAGGAAGGAAACCATGAGCAGCAATATCCTCAATATAACATACCATGTATTAGTATCAGTTGGATTTCGTTCAAAACCATACACCAAAAAAGAAAATAACAAATGAGAAACAAAGTTTTTTTCCCTGAACATTTCTAAACGACCCAGGCACGATGTGCCTTTCCTACTATGCCCCATCTCTCTTCCAAAAACCAGGGAGAAGAATGGGGATAGTTTTACCCCTAAACTAAGGAACACTTTAGAACTGTAGTGGCAACCTCAATTTGGTGCACTACACTCACACGCTAGTCCAGAACTGATGACAGACTGCAGTCAGACTTCTGCAATTTGTGAAGCCTGGGAGGCGTGCGTTCAGGTGTGGACGCAACCACCTCCTGAATCCACCAACAGAGGATGCAGACAAAAGTGATGGCCTCTGAAGCAAGGAAGAGTAACATGTAGGGGGGGGGGGGCGTCACAAAAAAGACTTCTGCCTTGTATATCTAGAAGTGGTTATGTCTGCATTTTAAGGCGAGAAGTCCGACTCTATGTATGTGTCTAAAAACTCAGAAGGAAAGAAAAAAAAAAGCTGAAAGAAAAAGCAAAATGAAAAACAAATTAAAGGAAAAAAGAAAAAATTAGCAGGGGGGACCGCTCAGGTCCTGTTTGAACACTGGATCCTCATTGTGCCAAGAACTTGGTTTCGGTTTGTAACACTGATCCAGCAAGAGGATTTGTCTGTAATACTCTCAGGTAAAAGGCAGTGTCGAGTATAACAAGTTCCAGCATAACATACAGGGCTATCCCTTACGACTGTCCAGCCAAGATAACGCTGACTCTGGGTCAGTAAAGAAATGTGCTCGATCGCCGTCGATCACCCGTAACTTGCTCGGGTATAGTAAGCTGAATTTCAGACCTTTTTCCCGGAGACGGCGTCTGGCTTTGGTAAAAGAACGGCGGCATTGTTGTATCTCTGGCGAATAATCGGGGAAAAGCATAATCTTCCCATTATTGAAATGTAGATCCTGCTTTTCCCTGGCAGCTGCAAGTATCCTGTCCCCGGTCCCTGTAGTTCAACAGACGGAGGAGAAAAGGTCTTGGAGGGACCCCAGGGACCAGTGGTACAGGAGGCACCCTGTGTGCCCTTTCCATAGTTATTAATTGAATGGGTATATAGGCACCTTCAGGTGATGGACACTGGTATGCCCAATACAGAACGTTCACTCCCTTATATAACCCCTCCTCCTTCCAGGAGTGCCTCAGTTTTTTCGCCAGTGTCTAAGGTGTTGGTCACGAGTGAAGATGTGCTCTGAAGGGCTCCAAACTGGAGGGATCCCATGCTGGATTTAAACAGCCTCCATAGGCCGGATCCATCCAAAGTACCACTAAGGCCAAGGTGGATGGTACCCGGGCCTCGCATAAGAACAACAAGGTTTTGCCTGTAGCACCTCTCTTTGTAGGGCTGGACCCCAGGACCCAGGACTTTTTTGGTCATGCTACATTACCTAAAGTTTTCCTGAGGGGTGCTATACAGGTCCAAGGCAGTGGACCCCCTATAATAGGGACCCGGTCCTTGAAGGTTTGCTAACGCAGCCCGCCGTGATGGGTGAAGTTTGGATCTGTCTGTTACAGCAGTATCCTTCAGCGAGGAAAAGGTAAGGGAAGAAGCCTAGGAACTGTAAAAAGTCCACCTATGCTTTTTTCTTACATAAGTAAAAATGTTTTCATGCCTAAAGTCTCCACTAGGGGGAGTAAATGCATATCTTAGTATGTTGCTTCTCAGTCAGCTCAGAAGTCCCAGCTAAACAGCACGTGTGTGGTCTCAGCAAGCCAGGGGGGAATCATCATCTAGAACATTTCCCCCCCGGGGCAGGGAGGTACAACTGTAGGTTGTATCCCCCCCCCCCTTGGGGGGGGGGGGGCGGCGGCTGCAGCGGCTTTTCATTTAGAGTTTATTCTTCTATTCCCCGCAGAAAGTTAAACTTCCCGCCTCCCAGCCCTCCCTTGCCTCCCCTCTCGCTCAAGGAGCATATCAATGCCATGCGCAGGCTAGGGCTAATTAAAACAGAGGGGGACGTTGATTGACGGAGGGGGGCGTGGCTAAGGCGCGGCGCCATGTGCGGGTCATAAGTACACGAGGAGCACACGGCGCAGGCGCTTGGAACAGAGACAGATGCTCACAGCTCACTGCTGCAGCGGACACACAGGACGTGAGCGCTGGGGGCACGTAAGGGGTGCAGGCAATTCCAGTACAGGAAATAACATTGATAACAACTAGGCTGAACTTTCTTAGCATTGTCTTTTGCTAAACTATTTTGCTCAGCGAGTTGTGCATTTACTTAGTGCCTCTGTTTTTTTTTTTTTGTGCTCAGCACTATGGCTTCCAAAAAAGACACCCCAAAGGTACCAAAAATTCCACCCCCAGGCGCTGGGAACTCCAGCCGTGTTTCCACACTGACATCCTCGCCTGAGATACCAGATATGGCAAGCCAGGGTGAGTCATTGGTACCAGTTGGTGATGCAACTGCTTCTCACATTTCAGCCCTGTATATGTGACTGAAGATGCGTTTTCCTCCACCCTGCAGGGCCTAGGAGGAAGATTAGTGATTTAAATCGCATCCGCTATCCAAAATAGCGTGTTAGGTCCCCCTCCCCCACCTCAGACCCCTTACCAAGGGAACAGTGGGTAAAGGATGAAGGGTTAGACTCTAGAGGAAAACCTCAGGGTCAGGCCCAGGCACAGAAGAAGACCTGGGGCTGGAAATCTGCAAAGCAGAATACTAAAGCCTCGTTATGAAGAGGCCCCCCCCCTTACCAGAGTGGGGGGAGGACTTCTGCAATACTCAGAAGTCTGGCAAGAGGAAATTTAGGACAGATGGGTCATCTACACGGTTTCTCTAGGATACAAACTAGAATTTTGGGAGTTTCCACCGTCTCATTTTCTGAGATCAAACGTTCCCAAAGATCCAGGGAAAAGGCATCTTCTCCTTACTCCAGACCTTAATCCCCTTTTTCCAGGGAAAAGGCAATCTCTGTTTCAGGCATTAGACTGATTACTAGCTCAGGGGGTGATCATACAGATCCCCACAGAAGAGCAAGGTTTGGGGTTTTATTCAAACCTCTTTACGGTACCAAAACCGAATGGAGATGTCAGACCCATTCTAGATCTAAAGAATCGAAATCAGTTCTTGAAGATCCGCTCCTTTTGCATGGAGTTGATCAGGTCAGTAGTTTCTATCCCACAAGGAGGAGAACTTCTGGCATCTATCGACACCAGGGATGCATATCCCTATATTTCGCGCTCGCCAAAGGTTTCTGAGGTTTGAAGTAGAACAGCAGCACTTTCAGTTTGTAGCCTTGCCCTTCAGGTTAGCCGCAGCACCCCGGGTGTTCACAAAAGTACTGGCCCCACCTCTAGCCAGGTTAAGGGCACAAGGCATAACAGTCTTGGCGTACCTAGACGATCTATTGCTGATAGACCAATCAGTGGCTTGTTTGGAGCAAAGTGTACGCATTACAACCAATTACCTGAAAAGTCTGGGTTGGATACTCAACCTAGAGAAGTCTTCCTTAAAACCGCTAAAAAAGCTAGAGTATTTGGGTCTGATCATAGATACAGCCCAGAAAAAGGTGTTCTTGCCTCAGGCAAAAATCAACTCCATAAGAGAGTATGGAGAGAGAGAGAAATCCCTCCATTCGCCTTTGCATGAGGTTGTTGGGAAAGATGGTGGCTTCATTCGAAGCAGTTCCCTATGCCCAGTTCTATTCGAGACTGTTGCAAAACAGTATTCTATCTGCTTGGAACAAAACGATCCAAGCTTTAGACTTGCCAATGCGGCTGTCCCCAAGGGTGTCCTAAAGCCTCAATTGGTGGTTACTAACCCAGCATCTGCTGAAAGGAAAATCCTTCAGACCAGCTATCTGGAAAGTGGTAACGACAGACGCCAGCCTTTCAGGCTGGGGAGTAGTACTAGAGAAGACAACTGTCCAGGGGCAGTGGTCAAGAACAGAAAGAGCCTTGCCCATCAATAACCTAGAGATTTGGGCAGTGCGTCTGGCTCTTAAGGCCTGGACTTCCAGGTTACTGGATTGTCCTGTCGGGATCCAATCCGACAATGCCACAGCGGTGGCCTATATCAATCACCAAGGGGGCACCAAGAGTCTTGCAGTGCAGACAGAGGTGAACCATATTCTATCTTGGGTAAAAAGTGATGTCCCGTGCCTGTCGGCAGTCTTCTTTCCAGGAGTAGAGAATTGGCAGGCGGACTACCTGAGTCGCCAGCAGTTATTCCCGGGGGAATGGTCTCTTCACCCCAACATTTTTCGGGCTGTTTGCCAAAGATGGGGGACTCCGGACGTAGATCTTCTAGCATCCAGATTCAACATGAAGTTAGTCGACTTTGTGTCCAGGACAAGGGATCCACTCGCATGCAGAACAGATGTGTTGGTGAGGTGACCCCGTGGGATCAGTTCTCACTGATCTACGCATTTCCCCCTATTCAGTTGCTGCCTCGACTTCTTTGCAGGATCAAGCTGGAAAGAAAGCCGATAATTCTGGTAGCACCAGCATGGCCCAGAAGGTAAATCGTAAAGATGGCGGTGGGGGATCCATGGTCCCTTCCACTCCGGCAGACCTACTCTCACAGGGGCCGATATTCCATCCTACCTTACGAACGCTAAATTTAACGGCTTGGCTATTGAAACCAACATTCTGAAGAAATGTGGGCTTTCCGGGTCAGTTATCTCTACTTTAAATAGTGCAAGGAAGCCAGCTTCCTGAACTATATATTATAGAGTCTGGAGGGCTTTTGTTTCCTGGTGTGAATCCAAGGGTTGGCACCCTCGGAGATATATAATAGGCAGAATTCTTGCTTTTCTACAATTAGGGGTAGAGATGAAGTTGGCCTTGAGTATTTTTTAAAGGCCGAGTCTCAGCTTTATCGGTCTTATTTCAAAGACCGCTTGTTACACATTCTTTAGTCTGGGGTTTTATGCAAGGGGTGATGCAGATTAATCCGCCAGTTGGATCACCTTTGAACCTTTGTTACAAAAACAGCCATTTGAACTGATACAGCATATTCCCTTAGTCCTTCTGACAAGAAAGCTGATGTTCTTGGTTGCTATATCCTCAGCAAGGAGGGTTTCGGAATTGGCTGCTCTTTCTTTTAAAGAGCCATACTTGATTATTTATGAGGACAGAGTGGTGTTACGCCCTGGTCCAGATTTTTTGCCAAAAGTGGTCTCAGGTTTTCACCTGAACCAAGATATTGTCCTGCCATCGTTTTTTCCAAAACCATGTTCCAGGGAAGAAAAGTCACTACATTGTCTTGATGTGGTGAGAGCGGTCAAAGTCTATTTAAAGACGACTGCTCAGATTCAGAAGACTGATGTCTTATTTATTCTGCCAGGGGGTCCTAAGAACGGACAGGCAGCGTCGAAATCCACTGTCGCTAAGTGGATTCGGCAAGTTATAATTCAGACTTATGATTTAAGGGATAAGATTCCCCCTTTTTCAAGTCAAGGCGCACTCTACCAGGTCGGTTAGTGCTTCTTGGGCAATGCATCACCAGGCCTCCATGGCTCAGATCTGTAAGGCTGCAACTTGGTCTTCAGTAGATACATTCACCAAATTTTCAGGTGGATGTAAGGAGGTATGAGGATACCACCTTCGGGCGCAGTGTGCTGCAGGCAGCAGTATAAGTTCTCAAGTCTGGGGGTACTCTGCCGGTTGTCCCTCCCTCCCCTCAATTAGCATTGCTATGGGACGTCCCATTAAGTTAGAAACTATGTCTCTGTGTCCCATGATGTGCGATAAAGAAAATAGGATTTTTATAACAGCTTACCTGTAAAATCCTTTTCTTGGCGTACATCATGGGACACAGAGGTCCCTCCCCTCTTTTGGGGTTTAGATATATTGCTTTGCTACAGAAACTAAAGGTACTCCTGGTAGGAGGAGGGGTTATATAGGGGAATGAACTTCCTGTATTGGGTATACCAGTGTCCATTACCTGAAGGTGCCTATATACCCATTAAGTTGATAACTATGGCTCCGTGTCCCATGATGTACTCCAAGAAAAGGATTTTACAGGTAAGCTGTCATAAAAATCCTATTATCCTGCGTCTCACTAATACACATTGGGGATTATTTACTAAAGGAAAATCCACACGTGCACTTGCATTCGCTGTAGATCTGAGGGGGACATGCAAGGAAAATAAAAAAATGCATTTTAGCTTGCACGTGATTGGATGATAAAATCAGCAGAGTTTCCCCTCATTTCAGATCTTCCCCTCAGATCTACAGCGACTGCACTTCCAAGTGCACTTGCAATACAGAGTGGATTTGCCTTTAGTAAATTAACCCCTGTGTTTTTACTTTCTCAATCAGCTCACCCCACACAGTTATTACCTTTTGTATCACTTGACCTTCCCTTCTAGATTTTAAGCTCTAAGACCCGGTTCACACAGGGGCAACACGACTTGCAGGTCGCCTCAGTGAGGCGACCTGCAAACGACTTCCGCGGCAACTTGCAAAACGACTTCTGTATAGAAGTCTATGCAAGTCGCCCCAAGTCGCCCCCAAAGTCGTACAGGAACCTTTTTCTAAGTCGGAGCGACTTGCGTCGCTCCGATTAGAATGGTGCCATTGTACAGAACGGGAGGCGACTTGTCAGGCGACTAGGTCGCCTGACAAGTTGTCCCTGTGTGAATGGGCTCTTACGAGTAGGACCCTCTAAATCCTCCTGTACCAAATTGTATTGTAACTGTAATGTCGGCCTTCATTTTGTAAAGCGTCGTGCAAACTCTTGTCACTATATAAATCCTGTATAATAATAATAATAATAATATTGTATTGTATGTTGGAAGTTGGAATAGCCATGCTGTAAAGTTTTATCATATTTGTTTAGTAAAGAGATCCATGATTTTTTTTTTTTTTTTTATATGTAGGTTACCGCATTTATTTTGTGCATGTAAATGCCCCAGTTACATGTGTGGTTGTTGAGGTTGCATTTTCTGAATGGGTGTAAAATGTTCTCTGATTGGATGGGGTGTAGAGGCTGGGCGGTGATGTCACGCGCTCATCCAATCGGAGATCAAAATTTTGTATTTTTTCTGTACATTAAATCTGCTATGTATTTTTTTTTTTCTTTTGCCCAGGTTCACTAATAGCGATTCTCGCTCACAACTTCCCTCCTGGGTCCGTCCATACCTACGTGTTTATGACAATTTCGGTCATATCATCCGTGACGTGTCTCAGTTCTTCCGTGTAGCACAGAAAATTGTGAGTGTACCAAGTGGATAAGTATTTGGTTAAAAGCAGAACCAACATATGATCACCTTTTTAGTTGCACTAGTTTTCAAAAGTGATTTAATTTAAACTTCAGTTTTTGTGATGATACAAAGCAATGTTTCTTTTAAAGGGGCAACTTACTATTTTGTCTCCTATGTAGATGCCGCCGCCTGGACCCCAGAAAGTCCGAAAAGATGGCGGCCCTCCTGTGTTATCCCTGGACTCCTCTGTGCTCTCTCAGTCCTCTCGTGCATCATCCAGCCTTCGTGATACCTTAAAAAAAGCGAAGGCACTGGACTCTCATGTGCCAAGCTTAAAGCGGAAGAGAGATGGCGGTAAGGGTCAGATGATCTCGCTGTACATTACTTAACCGCTTCAATACTGGCACTTTTACCCCCTTCCTGCCCAGGCCAACTTTCAGCTTTCAGCACTGTTGCATTATGAATGACAATTGCGTGGTCATGCAATGCTGTACCCAATCAAAATTTTTATCCTTTTTTTTTTTTTTTTTTTTTTTTTTTTTTTTAGACAGAGCTTTCGTTTGGTGGTATTTAATCACCACTGAGCTTTTTTGCTAAACAAATGAAAAAGGACTGATATGCAGCACTGATGGGCAGCACTGATATGGAGCACTGATGGGCATCAATGGTGGGCACTGACAAGCATCACTGATGGGGCTGCACTGCTAAACATTGCACTGATTATCAGCATAACCCCCCCCCTTCCCATCGGGAAAACTGCTTATCAGCTCTCCTCTACTCAGTAGAGTTGTCAGTGTGAGTAGAGGAATGCCAATAACCTGCACTTCCTATTTACACTGTGATTAGCTGTGATTGGACACAGCTGATCACATGGTAAAGAGCTAGGGTTGCTACCTCATGCATAGCATACTAGCTCATTATGAATAACTTACCTGAGATGGAAGCTCCGAAGCGACCCTCGTTCTTCTCCTTCATCGCTGCCATCTATCCCGGAGTGACTTCCGGGTATCGCGGCTCTGGCGCTGTGACTGGCCGGAGCCGCGATGACGTCACTCCTGCGCATGCGCGAGGGAGCCGCCACTAACGGCATGATCGCCGTTAGCAGCGGCATGCTCAGTGCGCCTGCGCGCCGCTGTCTGCGGGGCAGGCGCCGTAGACATCGGTTCCAGTCTTTTGCAAATATCTCCTAAACCGTGTAGGTTTAGAAGATATTTGTTGCACCTACAGGTAAGCCTTAATCTAGGCTTACCTGTAGGTAAAAGTGGTCCCAGAGGGTTTACGACCACTTTAAACCCGAACACCTTTGAATTACACAGGTTCTGAGGCTGATTTAATGCAGATAAGGCACCTAGTGAGTTTAATTAATATGTGTTTGGTTTTAAAGGGATGAGGTGGCAACCCTATAAAGAGCCTACGTCATAGGCTCTTTACCATGATCGGAGATGCGGTGTGTCCGAGCGACATGTTGCCCGGCCGTCATTTTGCTATAAGCCAGGTGGCGGGTTGGGGTTAAAGAGGACCTAAGGTCTGGAAGCTGTGCACAAAGACGGCCTAATCTCCAGCATGGGCTCCCTGCAGCTCTTCATTTCCCTATTACTGTATTACTATGCCTTGTTTTACACTTTGGGGTTGATTTACTAAAACTGGAGTGAAATATCTGGTGCAGCGCTGCATAGAAACCAATCAGCTTCCAGCTTTGTGTTTTTTTATTTTTTTGTCAAAGCTTAACCGCTTCCCACGTCTTTCGGCTATAGTGCGTGCGTACTTTGCTGGGAGCGCGTATATGGACACCCTCCCCTGACCGCTCTGCCCCCGCGCCCCCTGAGGCATGTGGGTAACTCACTCTGTGATTGCTGAGTCCTTCAGACTCGGCTGATTACAGATCGGAGTAAAGGGCCAATGACAGCTGATCACAGGATGATAACACAATCCGGTTATCTGCTTTTCTTTCCTCACCCTCAGCCTGAGAAGAAGAAAGCCGATAACCGGCTTCTGTTAAAGGGACATCGGTACTGATTATCAATGTCCTGATTATCAGTGCAGTCTCAACAGTGCCCACCATTGCTGCCAGTCAGTGCCCACCGTTGGTGCCCATCAGTGTCCCCATCAGTTCCGCCTACCAGTGCCCGTTAGGGCCACCTATCCGCTCCACCCATCAGTGCCACCTATCAGTGCAGCCTCATCAGCGCACATCAGTAAAGGAGAAAAGTTATCGGTTTTGCAAAATTTTATAACAAACTATGAAAAATGTTGTGTTTTTTGTTTTTTGCCAATATTTTTTGTTTGTTAAGCAAAACGTAAAATATGCAGTGTAGATTAAATACCCCCAAATAAATCTCTATTTGTGTGAAAAAAGATGATAAAATTTCATATGGGTACAGTGTTGCAGGACTGCGCAATTGTCATTCAAGCTGTGAAAGCTGAAAATAGGCCTGGGCAGGAAGGGGGTTAAAGTGCCCGGTAGGCAAGTGGTTAATTGAACAAGCTGAAGTTAGAAGCTGATTTTTTTGCCATGCAGAGCTGCACCACATTTTGCACTCTCCAGTTTTAGTAAATCAATCCCTATGTCTTTTTGTAGTGACCAACATCTAGTTGGAGGTAGGGCTTAGCTTCCTTGTGTTGGCATTTTCCTTTAATGATTAGTGATCTGATGACTGGGGGGGGGGGGTTTAGTAATCGGGAAGCTGCAGGAGAAATTATCTTATACTGTAGATATGCAGCTTTTTTTTTTCAGGAGGATTCCCAGCCATAGGGGTTGATTTTCTAAATCTGGTGCAACTGTGCATGATGGCCAATCAGCTTCTAACTTACGCTTGTTTAATTAAGGTTTGACAAAAAAACCTGGAAGCTGATTGGTTTCTATGCAGAGCTGCACCAGATTTTGCACTCTCCAGTTTTAATAAATTAACCCGATAGGGTACATTTGCATACTACAGCATCATTTACGTTTTTCTTTCAGGTCCACTTGAATGGTTTTTGTCTTCTGTAACAAATTGTGTATGGTTTGTATTTTTATGTCTTAGAAGGAAGCCAAGAGTCTGACTTTTGTGACGGGTATGAACAGAGTTTAGGGGTCACCACCCACCGTCCGGCTAGTCTGCTGGATGCTCTGGATCACAGTGAAATGAGACTTCAGGGGGACCTGAGCTCCGATGAGAAGGTGACGATGACGAGTGTGACTTCTTATAGGCTCATATTTTTGGATACCTTTTATAGGAGGCATTAGTTCTTTTTTTTTTCTGTTGTTACAGGGTACACGTCTGTCCACATTATCTCTACAGTATGATAAGAGACTGGATGATGAGAGAAGGGGAGGAAAGAAGAAGATAAAAATTGTTCAAAACAAGGTCAGTGTTTTCTAAAGTTGCGAAATAGCCTCATTGAAAGAACATTTTGTTTTGTGTTTAAATTACATTTACAAATGATTAACATCTACTTCTGTTGATGGTGGATGCTTTAAGCCCTGTACACACAGGCAGAATGTCAGGAGGCCTTTGCCGGTACAAAAAATACCAGCTGACATTCTACCCGTGTATATGTTGTTCTGTCCGACAGAAGCCAGCCTTTTGGCCGGCTTCTGCCGGACCTGCATGCTGGAAAACTAGTAGCCGATCATCTCCCAATCAGCGCTCTCAGCCAATGGCAAAGAGCGCTGATCGGAGTGTTCCGGCGGGGGCTGTCCCCTGTCAGAACACAACAGCCCAGCGGGGGGGAGATCGCTACACTAACCTCGCATGGTTAGTACAGCGGCTCCCGACCAGTGCTGTCAGTTTTTTCTTTGTGTAACCTGTGGGGTTTGCACGAAAAAAAAAACTAGCGTGGACTAGGCTCAAGGCTGGGCAGAATTTCTTTCTTGCCACCAAGGGTAGTAGGAAAGTAATTTCCTTCCTGCCGAGCCATTGTTTTCTCCCGGCGGGGGAAGCTGCCCCTGCTAGGAGAACACAGTGATTATTGTTAGCCTCTATAACAGCCGCTAGCGATAATCACATGTAAAATCCGACAGGCTGGTTGTACCCAAGTACGAGCCTGCCCATACATGCTTCGAATCTCGACAGAAATTTGAACTGCCTATGGCCGGCTTAACCCCATGACAGCGAGCGTACGCACATACTATATGTGGTCCCACTGAAGCGATTCTTCTTTTGGAGGATGGTGTGTGTGCATACCTGGATTTGTGCTGGGAGAATGCTGCATAGCGCACACCCAGCACGGATCAGGAGCTGGGAGGACTGGCTCTCAATCACATGATCGCTGTGATAGCCTTTAATTGGTTATCACAGTGACCAGTAAATGTATAACCAACCCCTGTAAAAAGATGCACTGGAGGAGATTTACTAAAACTGGAGCACTCAGAATCTGGTGCAGCTGAGCAAGGCAGCCAATCGGCTTCTAACTTCAGCTCGTTCAATTAAATTGATTCTGAAGGTAGGTTTTTTTTATCATAATACATTCTATGGCTCCCGCTGCTATCAATCAAAGTCAGTTAGCCAAAAAGGAGAGGGGGGCGAACCGCGGCTCCGTGTTTGAATGGACATAGGGAGCTGCGGCTCAGCTCGGGTGCACCCATAGTATACAAAAAGGAGGGAGTTCGGGACTTTAATTGAGGTAATTGTGGCTAAAGGATGAGTTAATGTTGAAGTATAACTTTTATTCACAAACATGATGGAATATATAGGACATACGTTTGACATGAACCTGACAGTCATACATGGTATAAACATGTATGCATAAGAGCAATTAAAAAAATATATACATAATAACATAACCCTGATATAATGAAAGACTTATGTCTACATTTAGAATTGCACAACGGTAGTCTGTTGCTGTAGGGGCACTCGACGGGAGGGAGGGGCCAAGAGTCAGCGAGGCACCCGAGAAGAGGAGGATCTGGGCTGCTCTGTGCAAAACCACTACACAGAGCAGATACGTATAACATGTTTGTTATTTTTAAAGAATAAAAAACGAGACTTAAGCATCACTTTAAGCTTTGCCAATAAAACCTGGGAGCTGATTGGTTTCTATGCAGAGTTGCACCAGATTTTTCACTCTCCAGTTTTAGTAAATCTCCCCCATTGCATCTTGTTATCCTTGCTAGTGAAGAAACATGTAAACAAAAAGTCTGTGTAAAATAAAATGGCTATATCAGGGTTTGATCTAGGTCAGTGTCAGGATTAGGGGCAGGGACAAAGGTCATGGGTCAGTTTAGGTAGAATAAAAATTTTTATATATACATATTATATAATATATAATTGTTTTTGGGCCCTACTACAAGTACCAGCAACAAATAATATAAGCGTACATGGGGTTGATTTACTAAAACTGGAGAGTGCAAAATCTGGTGCAGCTCTGCATAGAAACTACCGGCTTCTAAGTACACCCCTCACATTTTGGTAAATATTTTATTCTATCTTTTCATGTGACAACACTGAAGAAATGACACTTTGCTACAATGTAAAGTAGTGAGTGTACAGCTTGTATAACAGTGTAAATTTGCTGTCCCCTCAAAATAACTGAACCCACAGCCATTAATGTCAAAAACCGCTGGCAACAAAAGTGAGTACACCCCTAACTGAAAATCTCCAAATTGGGCCCAATTAGCCATTTTCCCTCCCCGGTGTCATGTGACTTGTTAGTGTTACAAGGTCTCTGGTGTGAAAGGGGAGCAGGTGTGTCGAATTTGGTGTTATCGCTCTCACTCTCTTACTGGTCACTGGAAGTTCAACATGGCACCTCATTGCAAAGAACTCACTGAGGAGCTGAAAAAAAGAATTGTTGCTCTACATAAAGATGGCCTAGGTTATAAGAAGATTTCCAAGACCCTGAAACTGAGCTGCAGCACGGTGGACAAGACTATACAGCAGTTTAACAGGACAGGTTCTACTCAGAACATGCCTTGCCATGGTCGACCACAGAAGTTGAGTGCAGGTGCTCAGTGTCATATCCAGAGATTGTCTTTGGGAAATAGATGTATGAGTGCTGCCAGCATTGCTGCAGAGAATGAAGGGGTGGGGATTCAGCCTGTCAGTGCTCAGACCATACGCCGCTATGGTTGCCACCTCATCCCTTTAAACCTGAACACATATTAATTACACAGGTTCTGTGGCTGATTAAATTGGTAATTAAACTCGGTGCCTTATCTGCATATAATTAGCCTCAGAACCTGTGTAATTCAAAGGTGTTCGGGTTTAAAGAGATGAGGTGGCAATTCTAGGGTAAAGGTGATGTGTTGAGTTATTTTGAGGGGACAGCAAATTTACACTGTTATACAAGCTGTACACTCACTACTTTCAAATTGTAGCAAAGTGTCATTTCTTCAGTGTTGTCACATGAAAAGATATAATAAAATACTTACAAAAATGTGAGGGGTGTACTCACTTTTGTGAGATACTGTATGTACAGTTTTACCAACATATGTCAAAGTTGCAAAACTGGTTTCAGGCATTAAGATTTGTTTGGACATTCATCCTTATGGGTGCCTAAAGTGTACTCGTAGGGGCTGATTTACTTAAACTGGAGAGTGCAAAATCTGGTGCAGCTCTGCATAGAAACCAATCAACTTCTAGGCTTTATTGTTAAAGCTTAATTGAACAAGCTAAAGTTACAAGCTGACTGGTTTCTATGCACAGCTACACCAGATTTTGCACTCTGGTTTTAGTAAATCAACCCCATAACCTCTTCAAACCTTTCAACCGGGTTCACACTGGTGCGACACAATAGTCATACGACTGTGGATCCGACTTTGGTCTGCGCCTGCGACTTGAAGTCCGACATGCGTCCGACTTCAATGAACAGGGATCCGACTTTGATCCCTGACAATACCAGGCACTGTGTCTGGTATGAATCTTTAGGGGGAACTCCACGGTCTAGTATGGATTTTAAGAGGAACCCTCACGTCGAAAAAATTGCATGGGGATCCCCCCAAAATCCATACCAGACCTTTATCCGAGCATACAGCCCAGCAGGTCAGAAAAGGGGGTGGGGACTGACGAGCAAGCGTCCCCCCCCCCCCCTTAACCGTACCAGGCCGTATGCCCTGAACATGGGGGGGGGGGGGGTGTGCTTTGAGGCGGTTGGCCCTGCGACGCCCACCCCAAGGCACCTTGTCCCCATGTTGATGGGGACAAGGGCCTCTTCCCGACAACCCTGGCCGTTGGTTGTCAGGGTCTGCGGACGGGGGGCTTATCGGAATCTGGAAGCACCCTTTAACAAGGGGGCCCCCAGATCCCAGCCCCCCACTCTATGTGAATGAGTATGGGGTACATTGTACCCCTACCCATTCACCTAAAAAAAAAAAAAAAAGTGTCAAAAATAAAACGCAGTACACAAGTAATTTATTAAGACCGCTCCGGCGTCTCTTCCAACTTCCTCTCCCCTCTCCGGTTCTTCTCCCTCTGTCTGCTGTCTTCTCCCTCTGTTGTTCTTCCGATGTTGACGCAATACTCTCTCCCGCTCTAATGCTAGGTGCGCGGTGTGCCACTACTTTATATTGGCATGGAGCGGGGGCACTGGGTGACGTCATATGAAGGCCCCTGCCCGATGCATGATGGGGGTGGGGACGTCACGGGGGGTGTGCCTCCATATGACCTCACCCAGTGACCCTGCCCCATGCCTATATAAGTAGTTTCCCAAAAGCACCCATCCCCTTATGTTGAGGGCATGCAGCCTGGTATGGTTCGGGAGGGGGGGGCTGATTGGACAATTGCTAGGCCTGAACAATGTCACGTGAGGAAAGGGAGAGGTAAAGCGCCGAGGGACAGTGGCAAAGGTGAGAATAACTAGGTGCCCTGTGGGCTGCGTGCTCGGATAATGGTCTGGTATGGATTTTGGGGGGAACCCCATGCCGTTTTTTTTTTTTTTTTTTGGAGTGTGATTCCCCTTAAAATCCATGCCAAACTGAAATGCCTGGTATGGTCTTGGAGAGGGAACCCATGCTGTTTTTTTTTTTTTTTCTTTTTTTTTGCGTGGAGTTCCCCTTTAAGATCATCAAAGCACAAGGCGCATGCCAAAGTCGGATCAGTTAAGACGGCGATCCGACTTTGATCCAACTTCAGTGATATTCAGTGGGCTGTAGTAGGATCAAAGTCAGACTAAAGTAGTACAGGGAGCGTTTTCAAAGTCGGACCGACTTGTGTTGGACCAGTTAAGACGGCTCCCATAGGGAAACATTGATTTTCACACGTCATGCGACATGAGCTCCCAATGTCGGAGCGTTTGTCGTACCAGTGTGATCCCGGCCTCAAACTGGTTTTAGAAAAGTACAGCAGGGGCAAGTAGTGCCTAAAGCTGGGTACACACTGCATTTACTTATTTTTTTGTGCAACCCTAGGGGTTGCACGAAAAAAATCTGTCTGCTCTGGTCTGGAGCCACTGTACTAACCATGAAAGGTTAGTTCAGTGATTTTCCCCCACTGAGCTGTTGTGTTCTGACAGGGGGGTGGCCCCCCCTGCAAGAACACTCCGATCAGCGATCTCTGCCATTGGCTGAGAGCACTGATCGGGAGTCGGTCAGCTACTGGTTTTCCATCATGCACGTCCGACAGAAGCTGGCCGTCGGACAGATACCGACTTACACATGAGCAGAATGTCGTCCGGTATTTTTTGTACCGGCAAATGTCTCTCGACATTCTGCCCATGTGTACGGGGCTTAAAAAAAAAAGTAAATTATATTATTTTTTTTTTTTTTAGATACTTACCTTGGTGGATGCAGCATCGATCCGGTACTGCTCCTGTCCCCCGGTGCCTCTGCGCTGATAACTGAGCGGCTGAACACCGCCAATCACTCGGTCTTCAGAGTTTCCCCGAGCAGAGAGCAGCAGACGGTCAGTCACAGCTCTCTGCTCTGCCCCCTCCTCGCTCATTTGAGCACTGGGCTCTGGTGGGGGGCGGCCAGGGCAGGCTCTCAGAGGACTTCATCCCTCTCTCTGCTGAAAATGGGTCACAGGCATGCAAAGGGAATTGCACTCCTGTGAGCCATACAAATACAGCCAAACAAGCTTTGGCTATACTTTTTTAAGCCTCCTCAGTGTATTTCTAAGAAACCCCAGAAGCTATAATCTTGTGTTTATGTAAATTGCAGCCACAGCATGACCAAGAATGTGCAGGCTCTTATTACAGTTTTCTTATACCTTGAGTGTGTTGGGTTTAGGGGCACTTAAGTTGTGAAAAGTTGTTCAATAAAGATTTTGTATTTGCTTCCTTATTTAGTTAATTTTATTTACTTGAGAGTCAAGGGTCAGGAGTCATCTCAAGCTTCCAGTTTTTTTTTTAATCGAAGCTCAATTGAACAAAATAAAGTTAGGTGCTGTTTGGCTACCATGCAGAGCTGCACCAGATTTTGCGCACTCCAGTTTCGGTAAATCAACCCCGTTTGTCACTCAGATCAGCGCTTTCTGCCATTGGCTGAGAGCGCTGATCGGAAGTCGGTCGGCTGCTGTTTTTCCAGCATGCACATCCCACAGAAGCTGGCCGAACATCCCACAGAATGTCGGCCGGTATTTTTTGTCGGCCAACATTCTGCTCCTGTGTACGGGGCTTCAGTGACTTCATTGCCATTGCCTTCTTTAAATGATAAGTTCACCTTTTGTAACATGTTACACCATATTCAGGATGTAACATTTTAAAATGTACGGCCCCCGCACCACCCCGATCCCCCACCTTGACAGTGAGTGGGGGATCTTCTCCCCTCATTCGCTGCCACAATGTAAATAAAATGCGGCTTTGCACGGCCCCACCCGGCCGGCCACATCATTTATTCACAGTGTACTGTGAATGAATGGACTACACCTACAAACATCCTTTGGAGTTGTCAGTTTGTAGTGCTCAGTGAACTACCATTGCGCTGATGAGCACTGGTAGTTCATTGATTCTTCTTGTCGTTCATTGATTCTTCTTGTCGTTCATTGATTCTTCTTGTCGTTCATTGATTCCTCTTGTCGCTCATTGATTCCTCTTGTCGCTCATTGATTCCTCTTGTCGCTCATTGATTCCTCTTGTCGCTCATTGATTCCTCTTGTCGCTCATTGATTCTTCTTGTCGTTCATTGATTCTTCCTGTCAGTGTGAAACTGCCTCTCTGTACAGGTTACACGGAAAGTCTGCAGGGCACCTGCATGGCACCAGTGATCTGCTGATCAGGGGTGTAATGCTTTTTAGGCTCCTAAAAAAATAAATAAATAAATAAAAAATAGTAAATGCACATTTTTTTAACCTGCAAAAAAAATGTGCATTTACCGTATTTATCGGCGTATAACACGCGCCTGCGTTTAACATGCACCCCAAGTTTAGGAGGGAATTTTAAGGAAAAAACTTACATTTAAATGCCCATCAATGCAGCGTTATCAGTGTCCATCTGCAGCCTTTCCTGTGACATTGCAGCCTTTCCTGTGTCATTGCAGCCCGTGTCATTGCAGCCCGTGCCATTGCAGCCCGTGTCATTGCAGCCTTTCCTGTGTCATTGCAGCCCGTGTCATTGCAGCCTTTCCTGTGTCATTGCAGCCCGTGTCATTGCAGCCCTGCCTGTGTCATTGCAGCCCGTGTCATTGCAGCCTTTCCTGTGTCATTGCAGCCCGTGTCATTGCAGCCCGTGTCATTGCAGCCTTTCCTGTGTCATTGCAGCCCGTGTCATTGCAGCCTGCCCTGTGTCTTTGCAGCCTTGTGTCTTTAAAAATTGTTGCCGATCGAGATACACAAAGTCGAGTGTAATTCGGCTAGACTCGGCTCTGCTCACAGTCAGGGGCGGGACTGCGAGAGGAGAGAAGCGAGCGCTGCCGACATTCACAAAGCCGAGTTTACTTCGGCTAGACTCTGCTCTGCTCACAGTCGGGGGCGGGACTGCGAGAGGAGTGTATGTCGGCTCCGCTCGCTCCTCTCCTCACAATCAGCGGGGATCAGCGTATAACACGCACCCACGATTTTCCCCTGATTTTAAGGGGGAAAAAGTGCGTGTTATACGCCGATAAATACGGTACTATTATTTTTTTTTTTTTTTTTAAAAGGTGAACTTGTCCTTTTTACTAGCTTTCCTATTTCCTTTCTCCAATCTTCCACTTTTTTCACAGATTTCAAAGGACAGTTCTCCTAGCAAGAAGAAGAGTGCCGCCAACATGTTCCTGACTTCCGTCAGGCAATGTCTTAGTCAGGAGAACTATGCCATTTTCATGGAAGCCCTTACAGGCTATAAGGTGGACAATGATCTGCAGGCACTCGTTCCAAAGCTGTGTGCTCTGTTCTGCCAGGACCCAGGGAAGAATGCTCTGATGAGAGGTAAGTAGCTGTCATGGGTGTTCCATGCTGTCTTTTATGTAGCACATCACAGTGTGAGCCAAGTCCAGTTAATAATTTCCAGCTACTCTGTTTGATATCACTTATAACCCGAGCTGAAGAAATTCCAGAAGCCAGTTTTAAGAAATGGTGTCTGGTGCCTCATTTTTATTTTTTTATGCTTTTTTGTTATTAAAGCACACAATGTATTTATTAATTACAGGTACTTGTATAGCGCTGTCAATTTACGTAGCGCTTCTTATATATATTGTACATTTACATCAGATCCCGGCCCTCAAGGAGCTTATAGTCTAAGGTCCCTAACTCACATTCATACATACACATTCTAGGGCCTATTAGGATGTCTTTGGGATGTGGAAGGAAACCATAGTACCCAGAGGAAACCCATGCAGACACAGGGGGAACATGCAAACTCCAGGCAGGTAGTGCTGTGGTTGGGAATGGAACCAGTGATACTAGTGCTGCTAGGCAGAAGTGCTAACCACTGTGCCGCCCAATTACTGTTTCTTTAAAGAGAACTCTTCACAGGACACCTAGTTATTCTCACCTTTGCCACTGTCCCTCTGCGCTTTACCTCTCCCTTTCCTCACGTGACATTGTTCAGGCCTGGCAATTGTCCATTCAGGCCAGAGCACTGCATGCTGGGAGGAGGTGGAGATAGTCACATGCTCCCCCCATACCTACAGATGTGCTCCTTCACATGAATGGAGTAGCAGAGGACTCAGTGGAGTGACAACCTGTTACTTTCCTATGAATGGCCAAAAGGAAGGAGTATCTATATATGTGCCTCAATTCTCAGGGCAAGGTGCAAAAGGGCATCCAGCTCATGTATTAGTGATGCCAAGTTTTGACCATGCTACCAGCAAGGGGGGAGAAATTGGCAAGCTGTCATCTCTTCCAGAAACAACATATGGGTGGATACTTGGTGGAAGTAGAAATTTTGTACCTAGCAGCAATTTTTAAACACCACGTTTATTTAAAGTGGATGTAAACCCTCACATATACCCAGTGAAGTGAACAGCCTCAGATGATACACAGATATGAAAACCAATCTTCCTACATACGCTTTACATGTATATCTGCTGTCTTCAGCTTTATATAAGTGTACATCCTGTTAGAATTGTCACTTCCTGGTTCCCCTGTAGGAGGGGATCATTGCTAGACACTGAGACAGCTGATTGGAGGAAAGGCACACACCCCCCTCCCCACACACAGCAGAGGTTGCCTGTATATAGTTTAGCAGTCTGCTAATCTATTTATAGCAACCTCCCCCAACACACACTTCAGGCTCCTGTCTAGAGAGCTTGTCAAAAGTTACCAGGCTGATAACAGAGGAACTGAGCATAACAAAGCTACAAGACACAGGGCTTTGAAGAGAGATAGAAATAAATCACTGCAGATATATGTGCCCAGCTCAAATTTCATGAATCGGGTTTACATCCACTTTAACCTAGCTGATACCAGCATGCAGTTCTCATTCTTATATCATGGCCTACAAGAAAGACATGTCTGATAGATTTAACATGTGGGAATTGTAGTATTTTTTTATATTAATCTTGCCTGTGAATAAGAGAACAGTGATATGAGAAAGTGAACGCTACATCTACCTTTGCAAATGTACTGTACAAAGCAGTAAGTACACTGTATTGTACCTCCGTCCCTCTTTTTTTCTATAAAAGCCCCCACTCTTCTGGGAAGGCTTTCTACTTATGAAGATTATGGAGTGTTTTTGTATTGCGTGAAAATCTTCTTTTCCATTTAGAAGAATGTTTGAGATCTGGTAATGATGTTGAATGAGAAGACCTGGGTCACAATTTGCACTTCAGCTCATCCCAAAGGTGTTCAGTAAAGTTGAGGTCAAGAGTAGAACAGTCAAGTTCCTCAACACCAAACTCCTCAAACCATGTCTTTATGGAGTGTGCTTAGTGTACCAGAGCAAAGTTATATTGGAACATCAAAGGGCCTTCTCCAAATTGTTGCTGCAGCATTTACAGTACTATTCACTGAGCCACACCCCCAATCTCAATCATTTGATGGGGTGTTCACATTCTGTATAGTGCAGCTATTCTCAACCAGGGTTCCATTGAACCCTGGGATTCCTCTAGACGTTTCTAGGTGTTCCTTGCACAGTGAACAATTTCTGCCTCTCAGCTGAGTGACCACTGACACCAATGATCTGGCAGGTACCCGCACTCATTGATGGCAGCATAGTCAAACCATTCTCAGCCAGTGTTCCGTGGAGCCCTAGGGTTCCTCCTGGGTAGCCGTGCTCAACCAGGGTTCCATGGAGCCCTAGGGATCCCCCAGGGCAGCCATTTTCCACCAGGGTTCCATTGAGCCCTAGGTTTCCTCCAGGGCAGCCATTTTCCACCAGGGTTCCATTGAGCCCTAGGTTTCCTCCAGGGCAGCCATTCTCAACCAGGGTTCCATTGAGCCCTAGGGTTCTTCTTCAAGGGCAGCCATTCTCAACCATGATTCCATGGAACCCTAGTGATCCTTCAGGGCAGCCATTCTGAACCAGAGTTCCATGGAGCCCTAGGGCTCCTCCAGACATTGCTAGATGTTCATTGAGCAATGAGCAATTTCTGCATCTCAGATGAGTAACCACTGACACCAATGATCTTTTTAGCTGTCTGTAATAAACAGTATTCTTCCTAATGTAAGATGAGTGGAAGATATAGTAATTATTAGCAGGGGTTCCCTGAGTCCAGAAAGTTATTTCTTCCATGTGTTAAAAAAATTGAGAAAGGCTGGTATAGTGTATATTCTAGAATGATAAACCTCTTTTCTTTTTTTTTTCTTTTTTTGTTTACAGGCTTTTACCAGTTCATTCGGCCTCACCACAAGAAAGAATTTCATTTGGCCTGTGAAAAATTTACTGGAAAAGGGTGCGGATACAAACCGGAGCACAGTATACCACGGGAAGTGAGAGAGAAAGGTGAGCAATTCAACGTTAGGACTGATTTCTCTAGTTACCTAAATCTTATATTGGCCTTATTTATTTACACTGCTATTGTGGCTGATCTTGTTTTTAGCAGAGCCTTCTACCACAGCACACAGCCAGGGCATTTCCAAGCTAACGTTTTCTGAGGGTTCAGAGCATCACCTGAATCAAGGTGGAGGCCACATGAGCTCCGAGTCCTTAAAAGGTAGGAATTCAGCTGAAAAAATTGTCCTTTCAAATTCCTGCGAGAGATACATGCAGCGGGCAAGCTTTAGGCCCCTTTCACACTGCCGCGACTTGAAAGTCGTTCGATTTTGCCACGATTTCAGGGAATGCTTGTGTAAACTTGAGGTCTGTGGACCTCAACTTGCATCAAAGTCGGACAAAAGTAGTACTGGGACTACTTTGAAGTTGGTGCGACTTGAAGTTGCACAGATTTGAATGGTACTCATTGAAATCATGGGGTACAACTTGTCATGTGACTTTGCAGTCCCAAGTTGCAGGACAAGTCGCACAAGCGTGAAAGGGGCCTTAGCTGACCAGGATAGACATTTCAAGAAATTCTGAGGGTTGTTAGAACTATCAAACTCAGCCCTGAATTCAGCTGTGTTTAAAGTAGCACTAAACCCGATCTTTATCCAGTTGCCTACCTTGGGCGTCTTACAAACGTCCATAAAACCCTCTTCTGTGCACAGGACGTGTCTTGCACATCTTGCACTTATCTTTTCTTATCTCCTTCTGCTCAGCTAATGTGCACAGCCTGTGAAATCCTACCACAGGGAGCTAGTCAGAAGTCTTTCTCACTGAATGATCCCTCTGACAATCTCATTGAGAATTCAATGTAATATTTTAAGCCAAAACAACAAGTAACACAGTAGCTATCTTATCTCCTGCATGGCATCAGACAGATTTGTGAGTGAGAGAGAGCTGCAGCTGACAGAGGAAAGTTTTCGTTGTGTGCACAGGGAGTTAACTCTTACAAAAAATGGAGGAGATTTCCCTGTGGGGGTTTGAATTGCAGCAATGGAGTCAAAATATTAGAAAAAATTATTTAATTACAACAATCGGTAATGTTACATTGACATGACCATTTGTTAAAAATATGAGCTCTGTGATGTAAATTGGCATACATACAGAGGATACATAAAAAATACAGCTGAACAGTATACATTAAAACATAGCATGATATGTAACAGAAACCATGCTGAATAAGCTCCGACGCGTTTTGACCATATGTAGTATCGTTCTTCAGGGGAAAAGCATTACAGATTTCTAAAAAATAAAGTATATAAGTATGCTAAACAATGTGTATACAATATCACATAGGTTCAAAGATAGTATAGATGGATATATGATAAATAGTTACCACTGACAAAAGTAGGACCACCCAGATGTATGCCTTGGAGTGTCATTCAAGGAACCAGACCGCTCGGCAGGAGCCTAACGTGGAACCCCCCCGCGCCAACAGTGGGGTGAGCGATCACACCGCCAAGAAAGGGAACTACGAGAGGCCACACTTTACTCTGGAACCAAGGAGAGATATTGGGGGAGGGGGGAAAATAGGAGGCAGGCCGGACACTGGAACCCAAAACAAGAGTCCAAAATACACTGTAGGGATTTAATAATACATGTAATCACTTGTTGATTGTTCTAATAAAATGAGTGTCATGACAAACAGTGTGTGACGTGCACGTGATCAAAAGGATGAAAAATGAATATAGTGTAAATAGGAGAGTGCTGATAGAAGTTGTGTTAGGAGCCACCAAATAAAGAACAGTTGTTGACTAGAAACTGTGCAAGTGTAGTGAAAGTGAGACAAATAGAAAAAGGGGAAACTTTGAACAAAAACTCCAGAGTGAGGTCAAGGTGAAGTATGAGAATGGGGAAACCGCGTGAGAAAGACAGCATACAGGAACGACAAGTTTACATGTTAGATAAGTATCGGGTGAAAAGGGAGGAAAAAACACAAGGTGCCAGAGCAAAAAAAACAAAAAAAGTGAAAAAGAAAAGAAAAACGTGCAAACAAGCATTGTGATGGTTCTCTCTCTGGGCTAACCCACCCGAAGACATGAAAATCAGTGAAGCATGAAAAAGAGATGCACACGGGAAGAAGGGGAAAGGAAAAAGAGGGGGGGGGGTGAAAAGAAAGTGGGGAAAGAAAATAGACAAGAAAGAAGGAGATGAAGAGAAGGATCAATGAGAAATGAAAAGTGGAGAAGAAAGAGAGAAGAGAAGAAACATGAGTGTAGAACAGAGAACAAAACAAGATAAAAGAAGAAAAAAAAAACAATGAAACAGGAATTAAGCAAGGAAAAAGATAAAAAAGTGAATGCCTAGTGCTAAGAAGCGAATATAAACACAAGTGAGAGTGAAAACTACTGTGCTGGGGTTTAGAAATGTGCATGAAAAGTGAGGATGGCCAACAAATACTAAACACTTTATACCTTGTTATAGATGGGGGGGGCCAAGCTTCAATGGCCGCTCTTATGTTTTGAAGTCTGTAAAGCGGTGTACAGGACAAACCTGTAGACCCAATGATAAATCATTAGACTGGGAATAGTATATTTGGCATAAACTCTTAATTAACCAGGACATGTTTTTCCCCGTTCGTTTTTTACTACTTAACCCTTTCATTTCAATCTGTATAATCACTATTTACCAGATTTTCATCTCCTGTTCCATGTTTTTATTTTAAATTTATTTGCTGGTAACATTTTTTTTTTTTTTTTTTTAATAAAGCACATATACATTGTTATCTTGAAGGATTTACTGTTAAAAATATGTGGTTTAGGGTATATCTGTTTTATTTTAAATCGGTAAGAACTATAAATTACTGATGCATTATGAGAAAAATGAAATGTATGCAAAAAAAATAATGTATTTCTTTTGTAAATAACTTTAACATGCTTTGTGCTCAAAATTTTATTTTAATGTTTCAGTAAATAGCACAAGCAGCAGCATAAAATGTATACCTTTTCCTCACATTCTTGGTACTTGTGTTCAAAGTGTTACTGAACAAACTTGAATAAAAATATTTTTTTTTGTTCAGATTTTTACTCTTTTTTTTTTTTTTTTTCCCTTTAAAATGCAAATAATTAAAAAAATTCTCAGGGGACTTTAGGGTCACGAGAAAGCCCCGTTTGTCCCCCAAAAAATTATATATATATCTATCTGTCTATATATATATATATATATATATATATATATATATTTAGATATATATTTTCTTTATCATAAGTAATCACAAAGTTATAGACTCATGAACAGACACATATCTGATATATGATATCAGTGGGAGGAATAGCCCCCCTTCCTTGGTGTCAGTGGGAGGAATAGTGCCCCAAGGGCTGGATAGAGGCAAGTAAAGGGCCACAGTTCGGAGACCACTGCTCTAATGTCTATAGCTATCTACTGCCATGGGGTGAAGAGGTATTAAAGCATATCTAAACCTAAAACCAAAAATGTAAAATATTGAATTTTACCAATCCTTAGATGTGATGGCTGCTTTATTCTACTTTTTTCTTTTTTTTTTTTTTTTTTTTTTTTTTCTTTTTTACTCGCCGATCCCGCTTGTGGCATACCTCCTTTTTTTAGGCTGACTGCCCTGTGTCTGAGGAGAAAGCCATGGTTGTTGCCCTAGACTGCTTTTCTAATTTCGACTACAAACACTTTTCTCTTACGTTCGTTGAGAGACATAGCGTATCTTCTCTCTTCACTCTTGACCATAGGGTATTACAGCATCACCTACAGGTGTGGGACACAGCGCCATCTATGGGCAGTCCTAGCTGGTATGAACCCCCTCTCTGCCCTAACCAAGCTAGTTTTTTTTTCTACCCAGTGTTTCAGGAGTGAGGACCTAGTTTACTGCTGGGACCTGTGGTTCCATAGCTCATTTGGTTTTTTTACCCCATTTTTCTCATTTTCTGAGATTTTTTTTCTGTGGAGACCTTCAGTCAACAGCTGGGCTGAGCGACAGGGTGGGTGATATAGATCCAGTGGTCATCCCAGTCTGGGCAACGAGTGCATGCAGACCTTTAGCTCCACGCTGGGTCAGCTGTGATGAGCCCAGTCCTGGACCCGGGCAGTTAAGCGTCTCACAAGGGACACATTTTACCGGACAGTCCGTGTCCATCAGTGTCAACCTGGCCGACAGCCCCCCCACTTCGATGGAGAGATGGATCTGTCATGGGAACGTTACTTGCACGCTCCGCTGAACTGGTAAATAGATGCCTCCTTTCCTTCCTGGACGCGGTGTGCGGCATGGGTACTCCCTGGGGTGGTCGGTCCTGTGGGGTCCTCTCCTCCCCTATAGGCCTGAGTCCCTTTGCCAGCCCCGCTCTCCCCCTATGTCTCTAAGGTTATTTGAGGCAGGGTTGGGCTCCTAATCCCCCACCTGCTCTGGTTGTGTCATGGGGTGTAGCTGTGGTGATAATGTGGTGCACCCACCCCCTCCCTTCTTTTCTGCTGTTTTAATTTGGACTACACTTATTATTTCCATTATGTGGGGGCATTTGTAGTTTACACTAGACTGCTTTAAAGGGGTTGTAAATCCTAATGGTTTTTCACCTTAATGCATTCTATGCATTATGGTGAAAAACCTTCTGTGGTGCTCCAGCCCCCCCGTTTTACTTACCTGAACGCTGTCATTCTTCGACCGGGAACGAGCATTCCAGCTCTAGCTGGTGTCTCGTGTCCTGATTGGATAGATTGATAGCAGCGCAGCCATTGGCTCCCACTGCTGTCAATCAAATCCAATGACGCGGGGGCAAGTCCTGCATTCTGTGTGAATGGACACAGATGCAGGACTCTGGAGCGCGCCCGCACGGGTGTCCACCAAGGAGAGTGCTTCTCCAACGTGGACACTCGATGCGGGGAAGAGCCAGGAACGCCACTGAGGGACCCCTGAAGAGGTAGATTGGGGCCACTCTGTGCAAAACGAACTGCACAGTAGAGGTAAGTATAACATGTTTGACCCTAGAGAATAAAATGGCGGTTGTTGAAACAGTTTTTGCACGGCAATTTTTCAAATGCGTTTTTGTTTCATGAATTAAAAACAATTAAAAAAAAAAAACCACTAAAGTTAGCCAGATTTTTTTTTAAAATTTATTATATAATGGGTAAGATGATGTACACCGAGTAAATAGATACTCGGTGTACATCATCTTTCCCATTATATAATAAATTTTAAAAAAAAATCTGTGCACACTCGTGAAATGGCTCCAAACTTTGGTACTTAAAAATCTCCACAGGCGCCGCTTTAAATTTTTTTTTTACAGGTTAACCGTTTAGAGTTACAGAGGAGGTCTTGTGCTTGAATTATTGCTCTCGCTGTAATGTGAGGTATCACTGAAAACGTGTGGTTTAAACGCCGTTTACATATGCGGGCGCGATGTAACTATGCGTTCACTTCTGCGTGTGGGGAAGAGGGCGCTTCAATTTTTTTATTATTTATTTATTTATTTTACACTTTCCCTTAAATTTTTTTTTTTTTTTTTTTAATCATTTTATTCCTATTTCCAGGAATGTAAACATCCCTGGTAATAGGAATAGTGCATTACCGGTCCTCTACAGAGTGATCTGATGTCTACAAGACCCCACATCTCTCCTCTAGAATGGAAAGCCTGAGATAAAAAAAAAAAAACACGATCTCAGCTAGAGCTGCACGATTCTGGCCAAAATGAGAATCACAATTTTTTTGCTTAGAATAAAAAGTTCACGATTCATCAACTTTGCGTCTGCTTGTTCCTTATCTGCTCCATCCGTTACCTGAACCCCCCCCCCCCCCCCTGCAGAGAACCACAGCCTGGCAATTGGCATGCAGCAAAACCCATCTCTACTATCAGGCGCTCTGATGAAGACCGGCTAGTGCTTAGACCCCCGCACCTCAGGTGAGCCGGGTCATCCGCAATGGGGATCTGCTTGTATATTTAAATTTTGATTATTTGTGAACCTCTCTACTGCTACAGCCACGGGCCCCCCAAGTGCGACCCCTACACCCTGACATTTTGCCTTTAGTTCCCCTTTAAGTTAATATCATTTGATCAATCGGCATCAATAATCTGAGCTAAATTTGTTTTTTTTGGAAGTGTCAATTTTACTGATGCGTTCATCTTAAGACTTCCAGGAATTCCTGGGAAAATTGAGTACTGTCCGTGATACTTTTTTTATTTGCACTAACATACAATTTTTCAGGACAAGCTTTCGGGGTATGTCCCCTTCTTCAAGGTCCAAGCAGTACTGATTCACAAATTTTTAAGCAGAATGTTAAAGAAGAAAAAAAAAAAAAAAAGAGAAAACCAAACACATACAAATCAATGGTAATAAAGATAGCAGCAGAGTTAGTGAGATAAGACAGAGGGAGAGCAAGGGGGGGATGCAAGGGGGGATGCTAGTCACAGAGCGGTCGTAAAACTTTAGCATAATGTGTAAGGAAACCAATATCTAAATTCAGGCCATTATTATTCGTGTCAAAAAGAAGTATCATTCTTAGTTCAAACGTTTTCCTTTCCTGGATAGTTCTGAAATTCCCTTTAAGAACTAAGACATTGAGGTCTTCTATAGTGTGGTCCGATTGTGATTCTTTAACATTCTGCTTAAAAATTTGTGAATCAGTACTGCTTGGACCTTGAAGAAGGGGACATACCCCGAAAGCTTGTCCTGAAAAATTGTATGTTAGTGCAAATAAAAAAAGTATCACGGACAGTACTCAATTTTCTCTGTCACAATTGCACTAATACGGCTACAATCAAATCAAGTAGGAATTCCTGGCTAAGTAGACTTGAGTCACATTCCACAGGCTAAATAATTAGCCAGTGAAGTATGGTCGACACAGACTCAAGGGCTGACCACAAAGCAAACTTTCTTTTGAAAGATTTCCACGATAAGCTTGTTCTGTGTTTTTTTTTGGTGAGGTTCGAAGAAACATCCTGCTTTCCCGTAACATGTTCTCTTAGGTTGTTCCTCTGTTTAATGACCCATTACCAGCTAAAGACTTAATTGTTTAGTTTTATTTGTATTACACAAAGGATCCATCAGGGGCTTAAAGGATAAACGAACCCGTATGGTTTTTTTTCTTCCCAACACCTGCGTATTTTCGGAGAATTGGTCTTTTGTAATCACTTTCCCATTTTCAGTTTCATTTTCCAAAATCTGCCTAGGGGTCTTTTGTGTTTGCAAGACACTGATATTTGAGACATTCGTTTTTTATTATATTCAATTATATTATCCATGGGTGGTAATGTTTAAAACAAATTGTTTGTGATAGAGCTGCACGATTCTGGATAAAATGAGAATCACAATTTTTTCACTTCGAATAAAGATCACGCTTCTGAAGAAGTTTTTTTATTTTTAAAAATTTACAATCCCTGAACAGTTGGTTATCAAACAAGATGGCAATAAAATAAGACGCAATACTCTTTGCTTCAATCAAATGTAAAGAAATGTAATGAAAAATAATGTAAGTTGTAAATATTTCTTTATAGAAGAATTACCATTATGTTATATTAGGGTCTTTCTTTTTTTTTAGTACTCGCCCATACCAATTACTGATATCTATTACTGATACCTACCACAACTTTTTTGTTTAAACTTCAGCTGTCAGCAATGGTACAAAGCATCGAAACGTTATTTTACAAATGAAATAATTTTTCCTTTTTTTTGCACTCCTTACAATGTGAAATGTGTAAATATATGTTAAAAGTGCGAAAATATTACTGAACAAAGCAAACCAAAAAAAGTTTTCATTATTAATCGTTTATTAAATAAAAGAAAAAAAAAATCAGCAGGAAAATAATGAATGGAAAAAGATACTAAGGAGTTAATAAGGCTGATTAGAGTACATTTAGGGTGAATAAGGGGTTAAACAACAAGTTAAGCATGAACAATTCCATTAAAAAAAAAAAATGTAAAGAGATGGGATTAAGGGTGTTCTGCATGCAGTGTAGTGTGTACACTGGGTGGGCTTCTGCCCGCTCACCAATCCTGATGATACCAAGGCTGAAGGGAATAGGATGTCTCTGAACAGGCTCTTGAAGAATCTGCAAGAAGTGATGGGTGCCTGGCCATGCACCTAGTGATGCTGGGATTCTGCTGTAACTGTACAGATGATGATGAGAGTGGCCCCCAATAGTCGCTCAGCCACCAGGGAGCTGGCAATGGTGGATCTGTTCGCTCACTCGCTGGAGACTCTCCGCGGCACCTGCTTGCATCCCACAGGAGCTGCCGGGTCCCTGCTCTGAGCTGAAGGCCGTGGTCAAGAGAGAGACTTCTTTCCGGCTATTTCTTTCCCCACCCAGCATTCTTCTCTCTCTCCCAGCTGGTTGGAACTTGTAGTCTGCAGCAGTCTGGCTCCAATGCAAATCCTGGCTACTCGGACCACATATCCCACGATCCCCTGCTCTCAACAGTGGTCTCTTGCTTGCTCTGAATTCAGGAGATAAACAACAAATTTCAACAGCGCTAAAACGTGGCCATGTGTGGATAGGAAAGGGACACAGTCACTGGCGTGGAGTGTAAGCCCAGTGCAGCTGGACGGCAGCCATGGCTGGAGGGTATGGATGAAACGAAACAAAACAATCCAGCGCTCAATGGGTTAGTGGAAGAAGCAGTCTCACAACAGGCAGTTGAACATAAGTACACCTAGTTTAATCAATAACCATAAAATTCAATCCTGTTGTCAATCAAGGAGGAGTAAGGAATGATAAAAAATAGAGCAGGCTTCCGGTGTAACCATGAGTCAAGTGTGCAAACCACTCACCAGCGTATGAGAGATGGCTGGATGTGCTGGAGAGGAAGGAGGAGGCAGCAATAAGCGGGAAGATGGAAACACGAGCTCCGTGTGTCACATGTTAAAAGCGCCAGACCAGCTGGAGTGCTGGCAGGAAGAGGAAGAAATACCGAGATGCTGCAGATAGATTCATGCCGCTCTCTCCTAGTAGAGCTAAACGCTTGGGTTGTTGCTCACCGCTGTATGGCAGTATCCTGGGGTTATGTGATGACCAAAGAGCTGGGATGGCTGACATAGAGGACGATCAGCGTTGCTGGAGGTTGTAAAGGCTTTACTACCTCGTCGGCTGTGGTGACCCGCAAGCTACTTGGTTGCCTTGACGACGTGTTTCGTGCGCATGCGCTTTTTCAAAGTCAAGGAGAGAGGCAACCAGGAAGTTTAAATAGTATAAGAGGGTGGGAAGTTTAATGGAGCAAAGGGGCAGGACAATTTGGTACCTGACGTTAACCCCTCGTTGCTCAGAAGATAACCATTGAAAATATATCTACACAATTTAATATAAATCAAAAATATATATTAAAAAAATAATAATCATTAATAATGTATATACACACATACACACATACATGGAGTTGCAATTCATAATCCCCAAAAAAACCTAATGGTAACAGTGAAGAAAGAAATTAACAATGACCGATTTAAAAATGTCACCACATACTGTATATTGAAATATATAAAGATATAAAAATATATAGGGTGTGTAAAGGAACTTGTGCATATATAAGAATATACAAAAAATGGAACAGTGGTCTAGTGGGTAGCACTCTCACCTAGCAGTAAGAAGGGTCGCTGGTTCGAATCCCAACCACGACACTACCTGCCTGGAGTTTGCATGTTCTCCCTGTGCCTGCGTGGGTTTCCTCCGGGTACTCCGGTTTCCTCCCACACTCCAAAGACATGCTGGTAGGTTAATTGGATCCTGTCTAAATTGTCCCTAGTATGTATGAATGTGAGTTAGGGACCTTAGATTGTAAACTCCTTGAGGGTAGGGACGGATGTGAATGTACAATGAATATGTAAAGCGCTGCGTAAATTGACAGCGCTATATAAGTACCTGAAATAAATAAAAATAACCTAAAAAACATTGAACAATAACATCAGAAAACAACTAAAAAATACACTAAATGTTAATTACCAAATGTATATGTCAATTAACAACAAAAAATGGATACTGTGGCTAATAGAATCAAGAGTGGATGGGGTGGGAAAAAAAGGGTTATGGGGGGTTGTGAGGGGGGGGGATATAGGGGAAGAAGGGTGTGGGGGAGGTGGGGGTGTGCAGAAAATGGGGGAAAAAGGAGGGAGGAGTGATTTATTTTTTTTTCATTAAGGGAAAAAAACTTCTGTTTCTGACCAGCCCCCGTTTTACTTACCTGAGTCCTGTATTCCCCCACTGGAGCCGCGCTCTTCCCCTCTCCCCGTTGTCTTAGCTCTTAATTGGATAGATTGATAGCAGCGCAGCCATTGGCTCCCGCTGCTGTCAATCAAATCCAATGACGCGGGCCCTGGGGGGGCGAGGCCGAGTCCTGCATTCGGTGTCTAGGGATAGGGTCATTGTCCTGCTGGAATGTGAACCTCCCTCCTAGCCTCAAATCACACACAGAGTGGTACAGGTTTTGCTCAAGAATATCCCTGTATTTAGCACCATCCATCTTTCCCTCAACTCTGACCAGTTTCCCCATCCCGACTGCTGAAAAACATCCCCACAGCATGATGCTGCCACCACCATGTTTCACGGTGGAGATGGTGTTCTTTATGTGATGTGTTGGATTTGCGCCAGACATAGCGTTTTCTTTGATGGCCAAAAAGTTCAATTGTAGTCTCATCAGACCAGAGCACCTTCCTCCATACATTTTGGGAGTCTCCCACATGCCTTTTCCCAAACTCAAAACGTGCCATTTTGTTTTTTGCTGAAAGTAATGTCTTTCTTCTGGCCACTCTGCCATAAAGCCCAACTCTATGGAGCGTACGGCTTATTGTCGATATTCCAGTCTCTGCTGTGGAACTCTGCAGCCCTCCAGGGTTACTTTAGGTCTCTGTGCTGCCTCTCTGATTAATGCCCTCCTTGCCCGGTCCGTGAGTTTTGGTGTGCGGCCGTCTCCTGGCAGGTTTGCTGTTGTGCCATGTTCTTTTATTTGGTTATGATAGATTTGATGGTGCTTCTAAGGATCATCAAAGATTTGGATATTTTTTTATTACCTAACGCTGACATGTACTTCTCATCAACATTGTCTCTTACTTGTTTGGAGAGTTCCTTGGTCTTCATGGCAGTGTTTGGTTAGTGGTGCCTCTTGCTTAGGCGTTGCAGCCTCTGGGGCCTTTCAAAAAGGTGTGTATATGTAATGACAGATCATGTGACACTTAGATTGCACACAGGTGGACATCATTTCACTAATTATGTGACTTCTGAAGGTAATTGGTTGCAGCAGAGCTTTTTATGGGCTTCATAACAAAGGGGGTGAGGTGAATACATACGCACATGCCAATTATCAGTTTTTTATTTCTGAAAAATAGTTTTATGTATATATTTTTCTAATTTTACTTTACCAATTAGACTATTGTGTTCTGATCCATCACATATAATTCAGATTAAAAAAACATTGAACTAAAGAGGCTGTAATGTAACAAAATAGGTAAAAAGCCAAGGGGGGTAAATAAGATGTCAAAATTTTAAATGTTCTGGTCTTTTTTCTAAACACTGTGACTTGACAGGAAACCCTATTCAAAAGCATCTGCAAATGTCAAAGTTACGACTTATTTACTTACATTGCAGTGGTAGCTACACACATTTGGGCAAAAGATAAACATACACTGAGGCTGAAAGATAAACATGGACTGAGGCTGAAGCATGATGTCAGTCAACACTGCTAGGTCTTTAACAATGTCCTATTTAGCCAGTAATATACTCATAAGGACTTCCTTTAAAGGGAATATGTTGTGTTTTTGCATGTATTTCTCAGTTAAAGCGGGATTGAACCAAAAATGTAATATATTGCAGCTTACCAATCCTTAAATTGTTGCTAAAGTTAAAATTTTTTTTTTTTTTTTTTTACCTTAATGCGCTTCTTGCATTCAGGTAAAAAATGTTTTATTGCTCTTCTCCTCCCCCTTCTCTGTGTGAAGGAGAAGAGAGGGGAGAAGAGGTCCAGCGCTGTGCAGGGCTGCATCTTTTGTCCCCTCCCTTTCGCTCCACACAGGGACTTGGCTCCTGCTGCTGTTAATCGAATGCAGTAAGGGGGTAGCGGGGACGGGGCTAAGTCCCGCTGTTTGTGTCTGTGAGGCGCTGCTCCATAGGCACACAGCTTGGGAGTGGGCATTCACCATGTGCCTCGATATCAAACGGCTTGCTATGGGGACACACAAAGAGGAGGAGCCAAGAGCACCGGCGGAGGACCCAGGAAGAGGAGGATCGGGGCTGCTCTGTGCAATATACATGCACAGAGCAGGTGAGTACATGTTTGATATTTTAATTTAAAAAAAAATGTTGACTTTGGTAACACTTTAAGGCTGGGTTCACACTATTGCGAATTGGATGTGGGTTTACCAGTTGGGAGACTCAGTGGGGCCGGTTCACACATCTCTGGGATGTCTGCGGTGCAGATTACACAGGAGTCCTATGCATCTTCTGTTCCGTTTTCAGGTACAAATTCAGCCAAAAATTCGGACCGATATCGGGTGTGAAACGGTGACCCAGATTTAGCTTACAGCAGGCTAAAGCGTGCTGTCGGCTGATTTCCAGGCTCTGGAAGCATCCCGACAATAATGTCAGGATCCACCCAGAATGCTGACCAGCAGCTAGCTCAGCCTCTCAGCATGTCGCAGAGAGCCTAAGACAGCCGCTCCCAGTGAGCAATGGAGGGCCAGAGTAGAGATCCGGTGGCTGACAGTCACCGCACTCTGCTTGGTAAAGACTGAGAACTTAGTAATCAGTGGTCATAGTCTTGGTTTTAGAGCCGGCAGGGAACAGGTGCAGCTTTGGACCAATGCTGCAGCCACATAGGTGATTATCAATGTTTTTTTACATCCCACACTGCTCCTTACAATGCTGCAGCTGCATTCTTTTTTCTTTTTAGGCTTTTTTTCCCCCTTTATTTTCACCCAGTGATGTGGCCACTAATGCAATGGAGACACCTTTATACAGCTGCATTGTCAGTCTGTGGGGAGGGGAGTGTTAGATGCACCAACAACTTGAAGCCAAACTCCAGCTAACATTCTTCAAAGTAGAAAAGAGGCTATTGTGGACTTTCATGGTACCGTACAAAAGGCTTACATGCTCAAAATGGATAAAATATACATTTTTATTACAACACTGTATTAAAACATACAAACATTTTAAAATGGGCACATTATCTTGCGTCTTAAATATTCTGTTCTAGAAAGACCACAGATGTAGTGACCTCTGGGCATAGACTATTGTCAACTTTAACAAATGCCGTGACATTACTCATAGGCTCCCATGTCACAGGCGCTGTCGGCACTCCCTGCTCTCCATCGCAGCTGCCATTCACTAATTATCATGTGGGCGGAACAGACTAAAAATAGGTAATTTTTCACTTCTTTTTTTTTTTTTTTTTAAACAAGATAAGTATTTGGGCGAGGGTCCATCAACACAGGTGCTTACTACTATGTTTTAAAGTGGAGGGCCACCCTGAAAAAAAAAATTGCACCAAAAATCTTAAAAAAAAAAAAAAAAAAAAACATTTGAAATACATTTTTTTTTTTAAACTTACCTGAACCCTTGTTGCTAGGCAGTATTCCTAATCTGCCTCTTCCTATTCCGCGGCGTGTCCTGTTCCTCGGTGAGCGGCCCCGTTGCCTTCTGGGAACTGTGTGTGTTCCTAGAAAACCAGGGGGCCATTCACAGAGCGCCGCGCAAATCGCGTGTGCGCAGTAGGAAACTGGCAGTGAAGCCGTTTCCCTTAGTTAGGATGGAGGTGCCTGGACCCGAGAGCCGAGGGACGGGTCGGCCTCGGGCGGCCGACATCGCGGGCACCCAGGACAGGTAAGTCTACTTATTTAAAGTCAGCAGCTACAGTGTTTGTAGCTGCTGACTTTAAAGAAAAAAATTTCGCTGGACGGAATCCCGCTTTAACATAGATATGATTAGCAAGAGCGATCAGATTACACAAGTTACTGATTAACTCATAAAAGGAACCCCCTCCTCTTAGTGTCTATCTCCTTTCTTGCCTTAACCACTTCGCATCCAGGCCATTTCTGACACTTCGCTCCTACATGTCAAAAATCATAATTTCTTTGCTATAAAATTACATAGAACCCCCAAACATTATATATGTTTTTTTTAGCAGAGACCCTAGAGAATACAATGGCAGTCATTGCAACTTTTTATCTTGCACGGTATTTGCGCAGCAATTTTTCAAATGCGTTTTTTTTTAAAAAGAAAACAGTTTCATGCTTTAATAACAAAACAGCAAAGTTAGCCAAATTTTTTTGCATTGTGTGAAAGATGAAGTTACGCTGAGTAAATAGAGAAATAACATGTCACGCTTCAAAATTGCACACGCTCGTGGAATGGCGCCAAACTTTGGTACTTAAAAATCCCCATAGGCGACGCTTTAAAATTTTTTACTGGTTACATGTTTTGAGTTACAGAGGAGGTCTAGGGCCAAAATTATTGCTCTCGCTCTAACGTTCGCGGCGATACCTCACATGTGTGGTTTGAACACCGCTTTCATATGTGGGCGGGACTTACGTATGCGTTCGCTTCTGCGTGCGAGCTCACGGGGACAGAGGCGCTTTAAATTTTTTTTTTTTTTTTTTATTGTTAATTTTACTTAAACATTTTTATTTTGACACTTTTAAAAAAATTTTTTTTTTTTTTTTGATCACTTTTATTCCTATTACAAGGAATGTAAACATACCTTTTAATAGGAATATGACATGATCAGTCCTCTTTACAGTGAGATATGGGGTCAATAAGACCCCACATCTCACCTCTAGGCTGGGAAGCCTAAAATAAAAAAAAAAAAATAAAACGATCGCCGCTTCACAGCCGAAGCGGCGCCGTTTTTTTTAATGCAGAGGCCGGGCGTGACGTCATAACATCGCGCCCGGCCTCCGAACGATCATAGAGACTCCGGCGACCATCTGGTCCGCCGGAAATCTCTATGGTGAACATCCGGCGCCGGCAGATCCACTATCCGACTCACCGATCGCTGAGGGGCGACGGGAGGGGGGGGGAGTCCCCTCTCGCCGCCCGCAAGAATGATCAAGCGGCGGAACAGCCGCTATGATCATTCTTATGGTGTACGGAATCGCCGGCTGAAAATGCCGGTATCTGAATGATGTCTGTAGCCTCAGGCATCATTCAGATATAAGCCCCGAAAGTCGAGGCCGTCATATGACGGCCTCCCGATGTCAAGCGGTTAAAGTAGAAGTACAGCCAAAGCTCGTTTGGCTGTACTTCTTCTCTGGATCAGTTCGTTCTGCACTCCTGTGATCTATTTTCAGCAGACAGTAGGCTAAATCCCGCTGTCTGCTGACATCACAGAGCCGGTCCAGGCTGGGTCAAGATCGCGACAATGAAGTCAGTATCTGCCCCACGTACCTGGACTGGCACCCAGAATGCTGACCAGCAGCTTGCTCAGCCTCTCAGCATGTCGCAGAGAGCCTAAGACAGCCGCTCCCAGTGAGCAATGGAGGGCCAGAGCAGAGATCTGGTGGCTGACAGTCACCGCTCTCTGCTCGGTAAAGACTGAGAACTTAGCAATCAGTGGTCATAGTCTTGGTTTTAGAGCCGGTGTCTTGCCGAGAAAGTTCCCCCGACGGATAAGGACCCCCCTGTACTGCTCAGGCGCAGCGCTTGCGCACTACGAACGACTAGGAGCTGCCAAAAATAGCCGAAGCTGAAAAACTTCAATCAGCTGTACATGGCGCCTGCGCCCCGGGTCCAGGTTCAAGCCCCACCATCCAAGTGGACCTAGAGGGAGAATAAAAAGGGCTGAGCAAAGCGAGGCCGTGCCCGAAGCGTGGCGAGCAAAGCGAGCCCGCGAGGGGCCCTCTTACAGGCACCGTGTACAGCTGATTTCTATTCGGCTATTTCCGCCGGCTCCTACTGCGCAAGCGCTGCGCCTGCGCAGTAGAGGGGGGTCCTTATCCGCCGAGGGGAACTTTCTCGGCAGAACACCGGCAGGGAACAGGTGCAGCTTTGGACCAATGCTGCAGCCACATAGGTGATTATGAATGTTTTTTTTACATCCTGCACTGCTCCTTACAATGCTGCAGCTGCATTTTTTTTCCCCCAGTGATGTGGCCACTAATGCAATGGAGACACCTTTATACAGCTGCATTGTCAGTCTGTGGGGAGGGGAGTGTTAGATGCACCAACAACTTGAAGCCAAACTCCAGCTAACATTCTTCAAAGTAGAAAAGAGGCTATTGTGGACTTTCATGGTACCGTACAAAAGGCGTACATGCTCAAAATGGATAAAATATACATTTTTATTACAACACTGTATTAAAACATACAAACATTTTAAAATGGGCACATTATCTTGCGTCTTAAATATTCTGTTCTAGAAAGGCCACAGATGAAGTGACCTCTGGGCAAAGACTATTGTCAATTTTAACAAATGCCGTGACATTACTCATAGGCTCCCATGTCGCAGGCGTTGTCAGCACTCCCTGCTCTCCCCCGCAGCTGCCATTCACTAATTATCATCTGGGCGGAACAGACTAAAAATAGGTAAGTATACACTTTTTTTTTTTTTTAAAACAAGATAAGTATTTGGGTGGGGGTCCATCAACACAGGTGCTTACTACTATGTTTTAAAGTGGAGGGCCACCCTGAAAAAAAAAAAAATTGCACCAAAAATCCTAAAAAAATAAATAAAAAAAACATTTGAAAAAAAAAAATTTTTTTTAAACTTACCTGAACCCTTGTTGCTAGGCAGTCTTCCTAATCTGCCTCTTCCTATTCCGCGGCGTGTCCTGTCCTGTTCCTCGGTGAGCGGCCCCGTTGCCTTCTGGGAACTGTGTGTTTTCCCAGAAAACCACGAGGCCATTCACAGAGCCTCGCGTGTGCGCAGTAGGAATCTGGTAGTAAAGCCGCAAGGCTCCACTGCCTGTTTCCCTTAGGATGGCGGTGTCGAGACCCGAGGGACGGGTCGACCTCGGGCGGCCGACATCGCGGGCACCCAGGACAGGTAAGTGTACTTATTTAAAGTCAGCAGCTACAATGTTTGTAGCTGCTGACTTTAAAAAAAAAAATTTCGCTGGCCAGAATCCCGCTTTAACATAGATATGATTAGCAAGAGAGATCAGATTACACAAGTTACTGATTAACTCATAAAAAGGAACCCCCTCCTCTTAGAGTGTCTATCTGCTTTCTTGCCTTAGAGTAGAAATAGAGCCAAAGCTCGTTTGGCTGTACTTCTCCTGTGGATCAGTTTGTTCTGCACTCCTGTGATCTATTTTCAGCAGACAGTAGGCTAAATCCCGCTGTCTGCTGACATCACAGAGCCGGTCCAGGCTGGGGCAAGATCGCGACAATGAAGTCAGTATCTGCCCCACGTACCTGGACCGGCACACGGCTCAGCCTCTCAGCAAGCTGCTGAGAGCCTGAACTGCCTGCTTCCGCCCCTCCACAGCTCACCGCTCCAGTGAGCACGGAAGGGGGGGGGGCACAGCAGAAAGCTGGTGACTGACAGTCACCAGCTCTTTGCTCAGGGAGCGCTGAGAACCAAGCAATCAGTGGTGTTTGATCGCTCAGTTCTAAGTCTTAGAACCGACCGGGGACAGATGCAGCATCGATCCACCTATGCAAATATGATTCCCAAAAAAAAAACAAAATCCCATACTTCTCTTTTAATGCATTCTCTGCATTAAGGTAAAAAAAAAAAAAAAACATACAATGCCCCCCCCAAAAACCCAAGCCCTAAACACATACCTGAGTCCTCGCTCGATCCAGCATTGTCTCGTGTGCAGCAGTGCCTCAGACACACAAGCAGCAGCGGGAGCCATTGGCTTCTGCTGCCATCAGTCAAATCCTGTGAGCAAGGGGCGGGGCTGAGTTGCACTGTGGACGCACACAGCCTGGTTCAGGAGCATTCCCAAGTGGGTACCCCTTGAGCGTATGGCACCTGGAGAAGGAGTGGACAGCACCCGTGGGGGACTCCAGAAGAAAAGGTAAGAGACCGGTCTGTGCAATATCACTGCACAGCAGGTGAGTATACCATGTTTAATATTTTTTTTTTTTTAAATAAGGTTTACAACCACTATAAATCAGAGTTCCACCCACATTTTGTACCCCTCACCATCCTGCACTAACTAATGTGTCCAGTTGTAATGAATTGGCATTTTTTTTTTTTTTCGGGATTGTGGGGATTACTTATGTTATTGTAGAAAATTTATTTTTCCACTCCCTCCTTCGCGGCCACTGCCCTGCGCCTCATTTCCGGCTTTGCATTGTCTCCTGGGATATGTGTGTTAATAATCCCAGGAGGCAATAGGCATCGCCGAGTCCTAGCACCACGTTATTTGTATAGCCGTTGCTATGGAAACCCGACCTCTACTGCTCACGCTGCGCATGCGCAAGATCGGCAGGTGCATGCTGGGTAGCCAGCATGCATGGAATACAGGAAGAGATACTATCCGGCTTCAGATGCCCACACAGGCGATGGCCGCGGTCTGCTTGGAATTTATAAAGTAAGAAAAAACTGCTGCAAAAATGCTAAACGGACATTTATATACAGAATAACTTTAATAGAATACAAGAAGAATGAGTAGTAAAGTGGTATTTTTATCTAAAAATTACAATTTCAGCCAGAATACCACTTTAAAGCGTCAAGTCCCAGGAGTCTCCAGGAGCACTTGTCAGTGTCTAGGCATTCGTAGCATACTGGCACGTTATTGGTAACTTACCTCCCAGTTTGGCCTGCCTCCAGCAATGACTGGTCCATACCCCCTGCTGCCCTCGCCATCTTCTCCCTGCCTGGCTCTTGTTTCTTTGGCCATTGATGCAGGCATGCTGGAGTTGCATTATTCCAAAAACGGGCTCCTTTCTTGGCATCTGTAGGGCTGGACCTGCACCATTTTTTCTTAAGTGCCTCTGCTTTTGTGCTTAGCACTATGATTTCCAGAACTACCGCTAAGGTGCCAAAAATTCCACCCCCAGGCGCTGGGAACTCCAGTCATGCCTCCATACTGTCATCCCCTCCGAAGATACCAGACATGGCAAGCCAGGGTAAGTCTTTGGAACCAATTGGTGGTGCAACTGCTTCTCACACTTCAGCCCCTGTATACGTGACTGAAGATGCATTTTCCTCTGCCCTGCAGGACCTTGAAGGAAGATTAGCGGCTTTAATCGCATCCTCTATCCAAGTGGATAGGAAGCGTGCTAGATTCCCCTCCCCCACCTCTGACCCTTTACCAAGGGAATAGTGGGGACAGGATGAGGTATTAACCCTCAGGCGATCGAGAGGAAAAACAAGCCGATTATTCCTCTGCGGAGGAAACAGTTGATGATTCAGCTTTGCAATCTGAGGTACAAATCCTTACGGAAATGGTTCGTTCCACTTTCATGTTACCCCTAACAGTTAGCTAAAAGTCCGGTTTCTTCCTTGGGTTCTTTAAAACCTTTACAGCCTTTTCATGCGTTTCCGGTCCATGCATTACTAGAAAAGCTTATTTATGCTGAATGGGATCATCCAGATAAGCATTTTCTCCCCCCAAAGAGATTCTCAGTTCTCTATGCCATGGAGGAGAAATTCACCAAGAAGTGGAAGGTTCCAGCAGTTGACGCTGTGATTTCCAGTGTGAATAAAAGTCTAACTTGTCCAGTAGACAATGCACAAATGCTTAAAGATCCAACAGATAAAAAGTTGGAATTCCTGTTAAAATCCTCTTTTTCCTTGGCAGGGACTGTTACTCAGCCTGCAGTCGCAGCAATAGGCATCTGTCCGTCCCTAAATGACCAGTTCACAGAGGCTTTTAACCACTTCAATACTAGACACCTTCCCGCCCAGGCCAATTTTCAGCTTTCAGCGCTTTCGCAATTTGAATGACAATTGCGCGGTCATCCATCATTGTACCCAAACAAATTTTTTATCATTTTGTTCCCACAAATAGAGCTTTCTTTTGGTGGTATTTGATCACCTCTGCGGTTTTTATTTTTCGCGCAACAAATAAAAGAAGACCGAAAATTTTCGAAAAAAAAACAAGTTTTTATTTGTTTCTGTTAAATTTTTTTGTAAATAAGTAAGTTTTCTCCTTCAATGATGGGCACTGATATGGCTGCACTGACGGGCACTGATACAGGGGCACTGATGGGCACCAATGAGGTGGCACTGATGAGGTGGCACTGATGGGCACTGATAGGCGGCACTGATGGGCACTGATAGGTGGCACTGATGGGCACTGATAGGTGGCACTGATGGGCACTCATAGGTGGCACTGATGGGCACTCGTAGGCGGCACTGATGGGCACTCGTAGGCGGCACTGATGGGCACTCGTAGGCGGCACTGATGGGCACTCGTAGGCGGCACTGATGGGCACTCGTAGGCGGCACTGATGGGCACTCGTAGGTGGCATTGATTGGTACATATGGGTGGCACTGATGGGTACTTATGGGTGGCACTGATTTGTGGCACTGATGGGCACTGACAGGTGGCACCGATGGGCAATGACAGGTGGCACTGATAAAACATTGGGGGCATTGCTGGGCAAATCTTGGACATAATGGTGCCAATCAGTGCCCATTTGTGGGCACTGATTGGCACAGATTGGGCACATTAGGCACATGTGGATGGCCATGGGGTACATACCTGGCCATCCACATGTTGCCCATTCCCTGGTGGTCCTAGTGGCGATCCCTGGTGGTCCAGTGTGGTGATCTGAGGGGGGGCTGCGCTGATAAACAATCAGCGCAGACCCCCCCTGCCAGGAGAGCCGCCGATCGGCTCTCCTCTACTCGCGTCTGTCGTCTTGTCGATCAACGGCTCTTCCCATTGACAGCGTGATTGGACACGGCTGATCACGTGGTAAAGAGCCTCCGCCGGAGGCTCTTTACCAAGATCGGTGTAGCGGTGTGTCAGGCTGACACACCGCTCCACCGATCGCCGCGATGCGTGCCCCCGGGGGCACGCGGCAGCATGTTATCCTGCTGGACGTCATATGACGTCCAGTCAGGATAACAGAACCACTTCCTGGACGTCAATCCGCTATAGGGCGGGCGGGAAGTGGTTAAAGAGCTCCCTGCACAACAGGCCCGTGAGTTGGCTGAACTACCAAAGGCCTTATGTTTTGCCATAGATGCCATAAAGGACTCTATTCACCAGGCGTCCCGCCTTGCGCTTGTGCTAGTACACATGTGTATGACCCTTTGGTTAAAAAATTGGTCAGCCGAAGCACATTGCAAAAAGCTTCTGCCTAGTTTCCCCTTTCATGGGGAGCGACTATTTGACGATAATTTGGATAAATACATCCAAACGATTTCTAGTGGGAAGAGTACTCTTTGCCAGTCAAAAGAAAGTATAAACGTCCTTCATTTAAACTGACTTTTTCTTCTGCGCCAGGGGCATCCGCCTCTAGGCAGTGGCCATGGCCTCCGCCGTCAGACTCTAAAGGAAACCTCAGGGTCAGACCCAGGCACAAAAGAAGACCTGGGGCTGGAAATCTGCAAAGCAGAATACTAAAGCCTCATCATGAAGAGGCGCCCCCCCCTCACCAGAGTGGGGGGAAGACTTCTGAAATACTCAGAAGTCTGGCAAAAGGAAATTTAGGACAGATGGGTCATCTCCACGGTGTCTCTAGGATACAAACTAGAATTTCTGCAGTTTCCACCGTCTCGTTTTCTGAGGTCAAACGTTCCCAAAGATCCAGGTAAAAGGCAATCTCTGTTTCAAGCATTAGACCGATTATTGGCTCAGGGGGTGATCATATAGATCCCAACAGAGGAGCAAGATTTGGGGTATTATTCAAACCTGTTTACGGTACCAAAACCAAATGGAGATGTCAGACCCATTCTAGATCTAAGGAATCTAAATCAATTCCTAAAAATCCGCTCCTTTCACATGGAGTCGATCAGGTCAGTAGTTTCTATCCTACAGGGAAGAGAACTTCTGGCGTCCATCGACATCAGGGATGCATATCTGCATGTCCCTATATTTCCCGCTTACCAAAGGTTTCTGTGATTTGAAGTAGAACAGCAGCCCTTTTAGTTTGTAGCCTTGCCCTTCGGGCTAGCTACAGCACCCCGGGTGTTCACAAAAGTACTGGCCCCACCTCTAGCTAGGTTAAGGGCACAGGGCATAACAGTCCTGGCGTACCTAGATGATCTATTGTTAATAGACCAGTCAGTGGCCCGCTTGGAGAAAGTGTACGCATTACAACCAGTTACCTGGAAAGTCTGGGTTGGATTCTCAACCTAGAGAAGTCTTCCTTAAAACCGCTAAGAAAGCTGGAGTATTTGGGCCTGATCAAAGACACAGCCGAGAAAACGGTGTTCTTGCCTCCGGAGAGAGCTGGTGCGGATGGTCAAGTCGAAAAGAAATCCCTAGATTCGCCTTTGCATGAGGTTGTTAGGAAAGGTGGTGGCTTCATTCGAAGCAGTTCCCTATGCCCAGTTCCATTCGAGACTGTTGCAAAACAGTATCCTGTCTGCTTGGAACAAAACGATCCAATGCGGCTGTCCCCAAGAGTGTCCCAAAGCCTCAGTTGGTGGTTACTAACCCAAAATCTGCTGAAAGAAAAATCCTTCAGACCAATTATCTGGAAGGTAGTAACGACAGATGCCGGCCTCTCAGGCTGGGGAGCAGTACTAGAGAAAACGACTGTCCAGGGACAGTGGTCAAAAACCAAAAGAGCCTTGCCCATCAACATCCTAGAGATTCGAGCCGTGCATCTGGCTCTGAAAAGCCTGGACTTCCAGGTTAAGGGATTATCCTGTCAGGATCCAATCCGACAATGCCACGGCTGTGGCCTAAATCAATCACCAAGGGGGCACCAAGAGTCTCTCAGCGCAGAGAGAGGAGAACCATATTCTAACTTGGGCAGAAAGGAATGTTCCGTGCCTATCGGCAGTCTTCATTCCAGGAGTAGAGAATTGGCAGGCGGACTACTTAAGTTGCCAGCTGTTATTCCCAGGGGAATGGTATCTTCACCCTGACATTTTTCGGGCTATTTGCCAAAGATGGGGACTCCGGACGTAGATCTTCTAGCGTCCAGGTTCAGCATGAACTTAGTCAACTTTGTGTCCAGGTCAAGGGATCCACTCGCATGCGGAACAGATGCGTTGATGACCCTGTGGGATCAGTTCTCACTGATCTATGCATTCCCCCCTATTCTGTTGCTGCCTCGACTTCTTTGCAGGATCAAGCTGGAAAGAAAGCCAGTATTTCTGGTAGCACCAGCATGGCCCAGAAGGTCATGGTATGCAGAAATCGTAAAGATGGAAGTGGAGGATCCATGGTCCCTTCCACTAAGGCCAGACCTGCTCTCACAGGGGCCGATATTCCATCCTACTTAAGAACGCTAAATTTAACGGCTTGGCTATTGAAACCCACATACTGAAGAAACATGGGCTTTCCGGGTTAGTTATCTCTACTTTGATTAATGCAGGGAAGCCAGTGTCCAGAGCTATACATTAGAGTCTGGAAGGCTTATGTTTCCTGGTGTGAATCCAAGAGTTGGCACCCTCAGAGATATATCATAGGCAGAATTCTTGCCTTTCTACAATTAGGCGTAGAGATTAAATTGGCCTTGAGTATTATTAAGGGCCAAGTCTCGGCCTTATCGATCTTATTTCAAAGACCGCTTGCTACGCATTCTTTAGTCCGGGGTTTCATGCAAGGGGTGATGCGGATTAATCCGGCAGTTAAATCACCTTTGAGCCCTTGGGACTTGAATTTAGTTTTGTCAGTGTTACAAAAACAGCCATTTGAACCGATACAGCATATTCCCTTAGTCCTTCTGGCAAGGAAGCTGGTGTTCTTGGTTGCTATATACTCGGCAAGGAAGGTTTTGGAATTGGCTGCTCTTTCTTGTAAAGAGCCATATTTGATTATTCATGAGGACAGGGTGGTGTTACGCCCTTGTCCAGATTTTTTGCCAAAAGTGGTCTCAGGTTTTCACCTGAACTAAGATATTGTCCTGCCATCGTTTTTTCCAAAACCATGTTCCAGGGAAGAAAAGTCACTACATTGTCTTGATGTGGTGAGAGCAGTGAAAATCTATTTAAAAGCAACTGCTCAGATTCGGAAGACTGATGTCTTATTTATTCTGCCAGAGGGTTCTAAGAAAGGACAGGCAGCGTCAAAATCCACAGTCGCTAAGTGGATTTGGCAAGTTATAATTCAAACTTATGATTTAAGGGGTAAGATTCCCCCTTTTCAAGTTAAGTCGCACTCTACCAGGTCGGTTAGTACTTCTTGGGCAATGTATCACCAGTCCTCCATGGCACAGATCTGTAAGGCTGCAACTTGGTCTTCAGTGCATACAGTCACAAAATTTTATCAGGTGGATGTAAGGAGGTATGAGGATATCGCCTTCGGGCACAGTGTGCTGCATGCAGCAGTATAAGTTCTCAAGCCTGGGGGTGCCCTACGGGTTGTCTCTCCCTCCCCTCAGATAGCATTGCTATGGGACGTCCCATTAAGTTATTACTTAGGCTCTGTGTTCCATGATGTACGATAAAGAAAATAGGATTTTTATAACAGCTTACCTGTAAAATCCTTTTCTTGGAGTACATCATGGGATACAGAGGTCCCGCCCCTCTTTTATGGGGTTTAAGTATATTTCTTTGCTACAGAAACTGAGTTACTCCTGGAAGGAGGAGGGGTTATATAGGGGAGTGAGCTTCCTGTATTGGGTATACCAGTCTCCAATCACCTGGAGGTGGCCTATAACCCATTAATTACTTAAGGCTCCGTGTCCCATGATGTACTCCAAGAAAAGGATTTTACAGGTAAGCTGTTATAAAAATCCTATTTTTTGTAACATAACACATCACTGGCGGTCATGCAACACTGTACGCAAATTAAATTTATATCATTTTTTCCTACACAAATAGAGCTTTATTTTGGTGGTATTTGGACAATACTGGTAAACTTTTACTTTAAATTAAATCGGAATGCTTTATATTACCTCCAGTCCATGAGCCTCCAGCTTCTCTGGGTTCTGATACTGATCTCCCCTGCACAGAGCCCTTCAGGTAATTATAAACGTTGGATTTTTTTTTCTTTTTTTTTTTTTAAAGACACTTGTCATACTTGCCTGCTCTGTGTAATGGTTTTGCACAGCGTAGCCCCCCCCCCCCCCCCCCCACCCCCCACCCTTGCTTCTGGCTCCTCCTGCCTTTAAAGTGCCCCCATAGCAAGCGGCAATGTATAGAAAAGAGTGCCCCTGTAGCAAGGTAAAAAAAACTTCTGCCTTTAGAATCACTCACTTCCTTCACCTGCCTAGGACTACATGTCCCATGAGGCATTGCTCCTTACACATTCACAAGCTCTCAGGCACTTACCTGTATGGATGGTGTACTGAGAGAAAATGTATCGACTGACCAACTAATCGATTATGAAAATAGTTGACAACTATTTTCATGCTCGATTATGCCGATTAGTTGTTTCAGCCCTACTAATAACCTTTGATTTTTGCCACCATTTGCACAGAACACACAGTTTCACAGAACAGATAACAATTTTTTTATACGTATACCCCAAAGTCTCCAGTAGGGTTGTCCCGATACCAATACTAGTATCGGTACCGATACTGGGCATCTGCGCGAGTACTTGTACTCGCACGAATGCTCCAGATGCCTAATCCGATACCTGGGAATGAGGCGGAAGTCAGCGGGCGGTAACGGAAGTGACGCTCCATGTCTCCGTCAGAGGTTAAACATCCCGACGCCCATCTTGGTACACCCTGCACTCGGCCGCAGTAAGCCAGCAGCGGACATCTTGTTACACCCATATAGTTTGGGCTGGGTGTAACGAGATGTCCACTGCTGCTTACTGCGGCTGAGTGCAAGGTGTACCAAGATATGCGTCGCAGCATATAGTATATACTATATGATAAATTACATGAATGACGAGAGGAAAGGAAGGATTTTGCAATGCTATATGCCATATAGCATTGCAAAATCCTTCCTTTCCTCTCATCGTTCATGTCATTTTTTTATGCCAGGCCAGCAATTGCCAATCAGTGCCGCATTTCAGTGGCCATAAGTGCCACCTGTCAGTGCTCATCAGTCAGTGCCACCTGTCAGTGCTCATCAGTCAGTGCCACCTATCAGTGCTCATCAGTCAGTGCCACCTATCAGTGCTACTGTCACATGACATTAAAGCATCGGTATCAGCGAGTACTTGGAAAAAAAAGTATCGGTACTTGTACTCAGTCTTAAAAAAGTGGTATCTGGATAACCCTAGTCTCCACACTTTTTTTATTTTCAGCTTGGTTTTAAATGAACAAATAGTATGCAAATAATTACGTTAATTCATTTAAAAATGCACGCAACACTACGCAAATTAAATTTATATCATTTTTTTCACACAAATCGAGCTTTCTTTTGGTGGTATTTGATCACCACTCCGCTTTTTATTTTTTATTTTATAAACGGAAAAAGACAGAAAATTTTTAACCCACTGCCACTGTACTAATGACGCTGGCTGGGAAGGGGTTAACGATGTGTAATGTGTGCTGATTTTACTTTACTACCGGGCTGTTTTTTCTCCCTGCTCTGTCTGGCCTGCCTGTGCCGCTTGCCTGCAGTAAAACTATTTATTTTGAATGTGTTGCCAATGCACCAGACCCTTTTCAGTAATGCGGCATTGTACTATTGTGCGTTTTGTTGCAATGCGATGGCATTACGTTGCTTTAATGGTTAAGAATAATGCATTAACATGCCCCTTACCACAATGCAAAGGCGTCTAGCCAGCCCAAGTGGGCTGAAAGCGTACACTGTACTACGCATGCACTGCCAGGATAAAGGAGGTGGCCATAATGCAGTGTGTTCCTGATTCATTCTCTTCTGTATAAACGAATAACATTCAACCTGTCGCGATTATGTTAAATCGTTTATAAAGAAAGAAACCTGATATAAAATGGACTCAAGCCATAAGACTTTGCATTAGACAGCAGATGACAGAATGATGTTGTAATGTTTAGTCTCACTCTTAATATCTTTGTTCCTCATTTAGCAAAGAGGAAGCTGCCAAGGTAAAGATTTCCCAGTGTTTGCCCTTCCAACAGGAAAGCTTGGCAGTGCCCTTTAGTCTGGCACAAAGCGGAAATGCACATGTGTGGAACCTCCGTGATTCAACTTTTAATTATACCCTCTAGGCTCGTGTGTCTGTGTAACAATGTATGCCAAGGAGTGGAGAGGTCATACTTCGTCACTATGAATAGAAAGTTTCCATTTAAAATTTTTAAGTTAACTGTTACATCCCTGGTGCTTTTTACACACTGCATGAGCACTCAAAACTAACACCAGATGCAAAAAAAAAAAAAGTGAACCATAAAAAAGTGCACATGGTGTACACTTGGTCCTCCTCTGAGGAGAAGAGACCCTAGCCCTGATCCCCCGGGGCGCAAGACTCCTGATGGGGGACTGAAGAACTTGTGGTCCACCCAGCCAAAACCAGGCAGACCCAATGAGTTTGTGGTCCACTTACAAAATCTAATTTCTAGGAAGAGTGCAAGCAGTAAAGATTGTCCATCCTCCCAAAATTATTTTTTTTATTTTAGATCCCGTCCTCTTTATGTTCCTCGTTCAGCAATCGAGGGGATTCAGTCTGTCGTATTGGACGACCATTAATGTATAGATCTCAATCTAGAGGAGGCCTAGGTTGCCCTGACCTGTGGAAATACTTTCTGGCAGCACGGTTGATTCAATTGACACGATGCCATACCTCACCAATTCATATCCCGTGGCTCCACTTTGAGCGCGTTTCAGTGGCTCCCTACTACCTTCCTGGCCTCCTAGTCGCGCTTTGTACGCCTGAGGGATGTCACTCCGTTTAATGGAGTAGTGGGTCAATCCTTATATATATATATATATATATATATATATATATATATATATATATATATATATATATATATATCGTTGCAGTGTAAAGAGAAATACAATATACTTCCCAGGTCTCCTCGTTTAGCCTCATATCTGGGGGAACCTACTTTTCCACTGGCATATACTGCAGACCCTGAATTCTCTAGGTGGATTGAAAAAGGCTTGGTGACCCTGAAGTCTCTCACTAAGGAATCCTCCTCCTGTTCATTTACCTATCTCCAACAAAATTATGCCCTCCCTAGATCTGAATTTTATAAAATATCTACAGATCAGACACTTCTATTCATCCATTCCATTATTGGAAGAGGAAGAGGCGTATTCTCTATTAGAGGGTCTATGCAGAGATAGTTCTAGAGATAGAGGGACTATCTCTATTCTATATAGATATCCTTATGAGTATGGTACCCTATCCAAGTCCCCTGCTATCTAGGGCTGGGAGGGGGAGACAGGCCAGGATTTCACTGCGGAAACAGTGATTTCCGCAGTCATGGTTTGACATGGTTTCAAATATGAATAAATACACACGTTCCATAGCTATCAAGGAGACTGTGGTTAAGCTCCAAACACGCTGGTACTATACCCAAGTTAAGTTGCATAAATTTTATCCACTACTGCCTGAATCTTGCTACTGGGAGTGTCCACATAGAGGTACACTTCTTCATACCTTCTGGAGCTGCAGAGCTCTTCGGTCACTGTGGCAACATGCCACTCAAATAACTGTGACATACAAGATTTGTCTTCTTTCTGCTAATCTCCCTGAGGTTCCACCTCCTCGCCAAAAACTGGCACATACATTATTTAGTGCCATTCAATGGGCTATTGCTCTTATTTGGCGGTCACCAACAGTACCTTGGTCCCAGGTGCTTCATCTCACGGAGTCCATAAGGCTGATTGAAAGGATACACCACACTATTATGGACACTATGCGTATCCTTGACTGCAAATGGGAATACTGGTCTGCTTATTAGCCTATTTATTGATTTTTGTGTGTTCCCATTTCTATACAGTCTATTAAGAGTTAATGTAGAAGTTTGATTCCGTTAGCCAGCAATTTTTCTAACCTGATGTCATTTTGGTTTATTTTATTTGTTTTTCTTTAGTATTATGTTAGCAGAGAAATATTTTTTCTGTTCATATTCAATCTGATATTTGGATAACATAGTGTACAGGACGTCAAGGATGGGTCCTGGACGGGTGCTATATAGCACCAGTATTTGGGCTGTGGTCCCTTTAAGGGAGTCACGGTAGTGTTCAGGGGGTCACCCCGAATGGGTGAGGAATTCCAGGAGTAGAGTCAATCAGGAGAGGACTGACTCGCAGTTCTCTATCTTAATAGAGAGTTATTTGGGACCCGGAATTTGGGAGGCTCTGAAGTGATATTCAGGTGGGAAAGAGCCTCCACCCCTGACCACAGGGATTCAGTACACAGGGGGTTAAAGACCTCCAGGAAACAGCTCATAAAAGGCAGGAAATAGTGAAGAGGTGGTGAGGGGGAATAGGTGATTACACCTGTTGTGATGAGCTGTGTACCTGTTTGGAGCTGCTAAAGATTCAGCAAAGACTTTTTAAACTCTGGGGTGAAGACCCGGCTACAAACTGTATGTGCCTTTTCTTTGGTTTTCTTTGTGCTGAAGATAAGCGGACTTTTATATTGTGCTGAAGATAAGCAGACTTTATTTTATATTTTTGTTCTGTGTGCTGAATGAAGCTTTATTTTTGATTTGCTTACAAATAAAAGCCTTGTAATTTAAAATTTAAACGGTTTATGCACTTGGTTCAGTGGAGGTATTATCCCCAAACTTTTACAATAGATATTTTCTTTGTGCTTTTCCCTTTGTATTGTTGATACCTTTCAATAAAAATGTTCGTAAACAAACAAAAAAAAGAACAGGCAGACCCCTTTCCTCAGGATGCCTTCCTAAGCAGCTCCAAGTACTAGGTGGGGCCCCCCCAAAGGGAGATCCCATTGTAGGGGGAGAACCTGACTATAAAGCCATGTGCCCTCCCCACCCAAGATTTGCAGGACAAGTCCGAGAACCTACACCACTCTCTACCTGGCTCAGTAGATTTTTAAATCATCTTTGCTTGAGCTGGGTGGTGCCACCTGCAGCTTGAATTTTGACAGTTTTAGCAGGAATTAATTGACATTTAAGCCGTCTATGGCTAGTTTTACATGGGCAGAGGGAAGAACATTCTGGTAGATCCTACTCAGAGTGTATTTGCTATGGTTGCACAGAAAAAATACCCAATGGGAGAGGGAGAACCTGGAGTATCAATGATCATGAGAATAGTCAGGAATTAGCCCAGAACTACACAAGAGAATCTTGTCCATGATCTCATGGCAGCTGGGACCATAGTCACCAAGAAAACAATTGGTAACACACTACACTGTGAAGGACTGAAATCCTGCAGCGCCGGCAAGGTCCCCCTGCTCAAGAAAGCACATGTACAGGCCCGTCTGAAGTTTGCTAATGAACATCAGAATGATTCAGAGGAGAACTGGGTGAGTGTTGTGGTCAAATGAGAACAAAATCGAGCTCTTTGGCATCAGCTCAACTTGCCATTTTTGGAGGAGGAGGAATGCTGCCTATGACCCCAAGAACACCATCCCTACCATCAAACATGGACTTGGAAACATTATGCTTTGGGGGTGTTCTTCTGCTAAGGGGACAGGACAACTTCACCACATCAAAGGGACAATGGAGGGGCCATGTACCATCAAATCTTAGGTGAGAACCTCCTTCCCTCAGCCAGGGCATTGAAAATAGGTTGTGGATGGGTATTCCAGCATGACATTGACACAAAACATATGGCCAAGGCAGCAAATGACTGGCTCAAGAGGAAGCACATTAAGGTCCTGGAGTGGTCTAGCAAGTCTCCAGACCTTAATCCCATAGAAAATATGTGAAGGGAGCTGAAGGTTCGAGTTGCCAAACGTCAGCCTCGAAACCTTAATGACTTGGAGAGGATCTGCAAAAAAGGGTGGGAAAAAATCCCTCCTGAGATGTGTGCAAACTTGGTGGCCAACTACAAGAAACGTCTGACCTCTGTGATTGCCAACAAGGGTTTTGCCACCAAGTACTAAGTCATGTTTTTGAGAAGAAATACTTATTTCACTCATTAAAATGCTGGATATTTTTGTTGTTCTGTCTCTCACTGTTAAAATAAACCCATTATTAAAATTATAGACCAAGTATTTCTTTGTCAGTGGGCAAAAGTAACAAAATCAGCAGGGATTCAAATACAATATAATAAATGTTTTGCTTTTTGGTTTTAATACTGCTTTAAAGCAGAAATAAAGTTAAAAACTCTCACCTATGCTTTCAACGGTTTGACACTCATGAGTTCCTGCACAGGCACTGGGTTCTTCCATCTTGCTTGATTACTGGATGACATCACAGCCCCGCATGCATGGGAGTCAAGTCTAATATACAATACTAGTTCTTTTTCGTAGTACAGTGATCTCCCCTACGGACCCCCCTTGCTAGAACAGTCAGCGCTCTCGGCCATTGGCGCAATCAATATTTTTTTTTTACCAAAATATGTAGCAGAATACATATTGGCCTAAATTTATGAAGAAATTTCTATTTTGTTTTCTTTTTATACATTTTTTTTTATTGGATATGTGTTATAGCAGAAGGTAAAATATATTTTGTTTTTCAAAATTTTGAGTTTTTTATAGCGGCAAAAATAAAAACCCAGTGGTGATCAAATACCACCAAAAGAAAGCTCCATTTGTAGGGGAAAAAAATGATATAGATTACATTTATGTACAGCGTTGCATGATCACGCAATTATCAGTTAGGCCCCTTTCTCACTGGGGCGGTGGGGGCGTCGGCGGTAAAACAGCGCTATTTTTAGCGCTGCTGTACCGTCGTTCTTGCAGCGGTATTCGGCCGCTAGCGGGGCGGTTTTAACCCCCCGCTGGCAGCCGAAAAAGGGTTAAAATCCCTCGTACAGCGCGGCTATAGCCGCGGTATAGCTGCGCTGTCCCATTGATTTCAATGGGCAGGAGCGGTGAATACACCGCTCCAAAAAAGCGGTTTGCAGGACTTTTTTCACCGCCCTGCCTGCGCACCGCTTCAGTGTGAAAGCCCTCGGGCTTTCACACTGAACAAACAGCAGAGGCTGTTTAGGGGCGGTTTGCAGGCGGTATTTTTAGCGCAATACCGCCTGCAAACCGCCCCAGTGTGAAAGGGGCCTTAAAGTAACGCAGTGCCAAAAGGCAAAAAATGGCATGGTCATGAAGGGGGTAAAATCTTCCGGAGGCCAAGTGGTTAATGGTAGTGACAGACTGTCTCAATTGCTGTATATTAGTTTTGATTTTGCGCACACAATGGCTTCCTCTGTCTCACATACAGTTCCTTGCAAATGTATTCACCCCCCTTGGCATTGTTCTTGTTTTGTTGCCTCACAACCTGGAATTAACATGGATTGTTTGAGCATTTACATCATTTAATTTACAGAACATCCACAACTTTGAAGATGTTTTTTTTTTTTATTATTATTGTGAAGCAAACAACAAATAGGACAAAATAACAGAAAAAGTCAATGTGCATAAATATTCACCCCCCTAAAGTCAATACTTTGTAGAGCCACCTTTTGCGGCTATCACAGCTCCAAGTCGCTTTGGATAAGTCTCTGTGAGCTTGCCACATCTTACCACTGGGATGTTTCCCATTTCTCCTTGCAAATCTGCTCCAGCTCCATCAAGTTGGATGGTTTCGCGCTTGTTTCTGACCACAGATTTTCTATTGGATTGAGGTCTGGGCTTTGACTAGGCCATTCCAACACATTTACATGTTTCTCCTTAAACCACTCAAGTGTTGCTTTAGTAGTGTGTGTTGGGGTCATTGTCCTGCTGGAAGGTGAACCTCCATCCTAGCCTCAAATCACACACAGAGTGGTACAGGTTTTGCTCAAGAATATCCCTGTATTTAGCACCATCCATCTTACCTCAGCTCTGACCAGTTTCCCGGTCCCGACTGCTGAAAAACATCCCCACAGCATGATGCTGCCACCACCATGTTTCACTGTGGGGATGGTGTTCTTTGGGTGATGTGATGTGAAGTTCCTTGGTCTTCATGGCAGTGTTTGGTTAGTGGTGCCTCTTGCTTAGGTGTTGCAGCCTCTGGGGCCTTTCAAAAAGGTGTGTCTATGTAATGACAGATCATGTGACACTTAGATTGCACACAGGTGGACATCATTTCACTAATTATGTGACTTCTGAGGCTCGGTTCACACTGGGGCGACTTGGGATCCGACTTGTACGCCCTCAAGTCGCCCCAAGTCACCCCAGAAATAGTTTCAATGGGAGTGAACGCTAGCGTCTTAATAGACGCTACTGAAGTCGCTCCGACTTCAGAGCATACTCCCTGTACTACTTTGATCCGACTTGGTAGGCGACCTGTACCATAGAAATCAATGGAAGTCGCCTCCAAGTCGGATCTCTCTGTAAAGTCAAGCGACTTTGCAGGGAAAACCCCTCCCTCCCCCCCTCCCTCCCAGAGAGCTGATTGGCCACAGGCGAAGTCGCCTTGTAATTTGCTGAAGTCGCGCTGAAGCCACGTTGAAGTCGCGGTACAAAGTCGCGCTGAAGTCGTGTTGCCCCAGTGTGAACCGACCCTAAAGGTAATTGGTTGCACTGGAGCTTTTTATGGGCTTCATAACAAAGGGGGTGAATACATACGCACGTGCCAATTATCAGGTTTTTTTTTTTCTGAAAAATAGTTTTATGTATATATTCTTCTAATTTTATTTCACCAACTTAGAATATTGTGTTCTGATCCATCACATATAATTCAGATTAAAAAAAAAACATTGAACTAAAGGCTGTAATGTAACAAAATAAGCAAAAAGCCAAGGGGGGTGAAGGCACTGTATGTGACTAATGTGTATTATAAAGGAACGCTGGAATAAACATCATCATCTCCATTTATCACTCCCCTCCCAACATTCTTTATTCCTTTGAAAAAAAATTCAGTTCAGCTGAACCTAAAAAGAGGTTTTTTGTTCTCCATTCTTGAAACTGCTACAGGTACACCTACATGATTCCAGTGTGGTGAAAGATTGTGTTTTTTTTTTTTTTTTTTTTTACTTTCACTCCCCATCCTAGTTTCAGGACCACAACACTCTTCTGGGTGAGTCACTGGGACTAGTATGCACACAGGTAAGTTATGGGACTCCTGAAGGCACCATATCACAATGCATTTTAGTTTCTTATTATATCATTTTAGTTTCTTATTATATAATTTTAGTTTCTTATTATATCATTTTAGTTTCTTCTTATATCATTTTAGTTAGGGCGATATTCTAGTATAAAAGATGATTGGGAGGTGACTCATCTGTGTGAGAATTGGAGCGATCGAGGCTTTTGAGTAATTTCCAAGTGTTCTTTCCTGCAATGTGCAGCATGTATGTATGCATGCATTTGTTGCTTTTGATCACTTATTTTTACTGAACCCGAATCGGCTTTTTTTTTGCATTCCACTGGGAACTTTCTTCTTATCAGATATTTACAGCGACATGTTTTACTAGACTGTAACAGGAAGAACTTATGCAACATAATAAATATTGTTATCTTTTCAAGTTCTCTCTTTTGATTGTGGAAAATGATATTGCATATTTATTAACTTAGGGAAATTATTTAATTTCCTTAAGCCAGTTTTACTCCAGTGCTATGCGGGTAGTTTGACTCTTTCTCAACTTTGTAAAATGTTCTGTAAAAGCGACCATTTCCTCCCCCACTGCTCTCTTTAGATACGGTGTGCAAAATGAAATACACAGTACATCCTGGTACTGGATGTGGCTGACCCCCTTTCTTCCATGTGGCAGCTCTGTCACAGGGTGGCATCGATGGAGTCTATAGGTGTATGTAAGCTCCGAAAATTTGGCTTGGAAGTTTACACAGGGCTTTCTTTTCCTGGTCCTAGCGACCAAATGGAGGGGAATTGGACCAATGAAAGGTAAGTGTTGTAGGGAAGAGGGGGAATTTGGAGGAGGAGTAGGAGGTTGGGAAAAAAAACACGTTTATACTCACCTAGGTAGATGCAGCATCGATCTGATGCTGCATCTGTCCCTTGCCAGCTCTGCACTGAGAACTGAGCGATCAAACCCTGCTGATCACTCAGTTCTCCCCTCTGCTCTGACCATCGAGCTGATGCTGCATCTGTCCCTTTCCAGCTCTGCACTGAGAACTGAGGAATCAAATACTGCTGATCACTCAGTTCTCCCCTATGCTCTGACCATTGATCTGATGCTGCATCTGTCCCCCGCCAGCTCTGCACTGAGAACTGAGCGATCAAACCCTGCTGATCACTCAGTTCTCCCCTCTGCTCTGACCATTGAGCTGATGCTGCATCTGTCCCCCACCAGTACTGCACTGAGAACTGAGGGATCAAACATTGCTGATCGTTCAGTTCTCCCCTCCACTGTGGGCAGAGTGGTGACTGTCAGTCATGGGCTATGCTCTGCCCATTCAGGGCTGTGCAGGGGGTAGGAGTGGCTGGCTCAGTCTCCCAACGTCTCATTGAGAGGCATAGCCAGCTGCCGGTTCAGGCCTCTGGGTGGATCCCAACTGCAGACACTCCCACTAAAAGACTAATTGAAATTTCAGCTAGTGCAGGGAATGATGGGAAAGACGTTTTGTGCTTCTAAAAAGAAATGTTCCCTGGAATATCCGATGACACGTGCCTAAAGCCTCATACACACTAATAGTTTAAAAAAAAAAAAGAAAAACGGTGGAGAAGCGCAGGATCTGGCGGAGGAGTTCTGTCCTCTTATCTGCTGCCAACTACTGAGACAAGGTAGGGGCGGAGATGAGGGGGTTGCCGCAGCCACATGAAATAGCCTGGACGGGCCGGATTCAGCCCAAGGGCCTTGTGTTTGACACGTGTGATTTTTAGCAGATGATTTATATGTATACTTCACCCCTCTACCTAGCGGTTTTAATATAATACTTCAAATTGTTTTCTACAGCTCCTGCCAGCAACTATAGCGCTGCCCCTCCTAAGAAAGACCAGCAAGAGCAGATATCGACTTACCTGAAGCAGGTGAAAGAGGCACTGGGAGAAGAGAATTATAAGCGCTTTTCTGCAGCCCTCACCTCCTACAAGAAGACGGACAACTATGACACAATGGTGTGCGAGATTGCATCTTTGCTTACAGAGAAACCAGAGCACTACCCTCTGCTGAGAGGTGAGAGAATGCAGTCTATTCTATACATTTATATATTCTTATCAAATAGTAAACTTAAAATGGTTGTAAAGTCTAAACCTTTTTTACCTCAATGCATTAACATAAAAAATGTTTAGGTATCAACATCCCCCCCCCCCCCCCTCCTTTTACTTACCTTAGCCCTCATTCAATCCAGCGCCGTGCATGTCTGCAGATCTTTTCTCCCCTCACTTCCGTGTCTCGCTGGCTTTGCTGGTGCATCGGGAGCCTCCCAGTGCTGTCAATCAAAGCCAGTGACGAGGGAGCTGGGGTGGCGGGGCCCAGCGCCGCTGTCTGTGTAAATGAACACAGCAGCAGGACTCGAGTGCGAGCATGCATGAGTGCCCCCGAGGGAAAGGGGCCAGGAGCGCTGGCGGGGGGGACCCGAAAATAGGAGTTTCGTGGCCGCTGGAATTGCACAGAGTAGGTAAGTTTAGACATGTTTGTAGAGGTCCGTTATTTTTTTAAAAAATAACAATCACTTTAAAACAAGCCCTCACTGACCTCTTTAGCGGCAGACACTGTTGTGCATTCAGTACTGCTGCTGTGAGCTTTGATGAATAAAGGGGTTGTAAAGGTTCGTGTTTTTTCACCTTAATGCATTCTGTGCATTAAGGTGAGAAAACACCTGTCAGTGACCGGCCCCCCAGCCTCTTCCCCCCGCCCGTTTTACTTACCTGAACCCTCAAACTTGTCCCACAGGGATGCGCCGTCTCTCTGCCAGGGGGTTCTCGGCTGTTGATTGGATAGATTGATAGCGCAGCCATTGGCTCCCGCTGCTGTCAATCAAATCCAATGACCGGGGGGGCGGGGACAAGTCTTGCATTCTGCCTCTATGGACGCCGAATGCTGGACTCGATAGCGCGCCTGCAAGGTAACCCCCCGGGAGAGCGCTACACCTAGGGGGTTATCTGATGCGGGGAGGAGCCGAGGGACCCCAGAAGAGCAGGTTCGGGGCCACTCTGTGCAAAACGAGCTGCACAGTGGAGGTAAGTATGATATGTTTGTTATTTAAAAAAATAAAATAAAAAATGAACCTTTAGTGTCTCTTTAAGTTGTTCTTCTCTTAGCAGTCAAGAGCAGGTCATGTTCTCCCACAGCCCCTGTTACTGCTGGGAGGTGGGAGCTGAGCTGCTGAATGGTTATGATGTTAACAATACTGACTTAGTATTTTTTTTTAATATTTTTTTCTGTATTAGAATTTCACAGGTTTGTCCGGGTTCCTCACAAGAAAATGTTTAACAAGCTATGTGAGGACTTAACCGGAAGCAGTGCTAGCAAGAAAAAGCCTCTAGAGATGCCCCAGTGCAGCAATGGGAGATCATCAACACCCACACCGCAAGACCCAATAGCATCTGAAGATATCCACAAGCTGGGTCCAGAGGCTGCTAGTTTCAATGGGGACTCTACTGGCAAGTCTGAAAGTAAGCGCAACTTCTAACAATGGTCTTATTGCCATGGTACGATAATCCTTGCTGCCCTATGTGGCGCCTCGAATCTTGGCCAAGGGTTGTGGCTCTGCAAACATGCAAGGCCCCCTACTGTGACCTAAGAGTCTCCCAAGATGGCTCCAAAGGCTGGAGCAGTACGAAGAAGAATATCACAGAGGTTGGATACAGGGAATTTTCGTGTATTTATTGTAAATAAATGTTATTTTTAAAAAATATCTCTTGTAAATAAAATGCTAACGTCATTTAATACCCTCCGATGACAGATTTTCTTTAATTAAAGCACAGATTACATTATAACAAATACTTTGGTATATTACGTTGTTATGCGTTACATTACTTTACATTATAACAAATGTGCTTTAAAGATAAACGCTATTATTTGATACCACCTCCATGAAAATTCTCCATCAGGCTCACAGGTATGCGGTTTATATTCTCAGATGTGTTTTTATAAATTTCCGCCTGGCCTCCAAAAGTAAAAAATAAGACGGCAAAGTTTAATGTTATATTTAGTAATAAGAATGAGTGCCAAGACTTTATCTGAACTTGAACACCCTTTTGTTGTCTCTTCCTCTTTCCTCTGCCAAGTTTCTGGCCAAGCTGAAAATCCCAGTGAGGAACCAGTGCATATTTATCCGCTTCCTTTTAGGACTGTAGCAGGTAGGTAGGTTTGTGCAGCTTTGTGAGTGCTGCATGCATTAATCGAACGTACATGCACTATAGTATGCTTGCAGTTTTAACCTTCAGTTCCACTACACTTTTGAAAAACGTTATAGTCTTAACTCCCCCTTCCTTGAAAAATAAAGTTCACCCTAAATGAGAAAAAAAAAAACGTGTGCGCCAGACAATCTTCTCAAGAGTCCTTTAGTGTTACTTTCACACGTAACAGCAGAAAGGCAAAAGACAGCCAGTGCGTTTCAGGGGCCAAAAATTCCCCTTCATCAAGGCTATAAAACAAGAACCCGATGAAGCGATTCATATAAAAGTATTGGTGAAGGTTAGGCCAACTCTCCACTAGAGAGTGTTAAGAAACAAAAAAAAAAACTGGTTACATCTTAAAGTGGTTGAAAAAAACTAAGAGAGCATAGCCTTGTATAGTATCTACTTTCTTTCTCCTCTCTCATTAATTTGCTATCTGCCTGTGTCTCTTATGACCGTCTCTGCAGGTGGTCGGCAACCCGTCGATCTCGATCCAGCCGTTGATTGCGTGCAGGCGATGAGTAGATTGTGACACTTCCTTGCCGAGTCTCAGAACTTGGACAGGAGGGGCAGCTAGGGTTGCCACCTCATATCCCTTTAAACCCGAACACATATGAATTACACGGGTTCTGAGGCTTATTTATTGCAGATAAGGCACCAAGTGAGTTTAAGGTGCTATCGTAGGAAAATATAGGGGATCAATTTCGGCAAATGCTGCCCCTGCCACTCTTCTTGTCCAGGTTTTCCTTTCTTCTACCGTCCCCCCGTGTGCTCCCCTGTCCCCCTGCGGCGCTACCAGCTTCTACTCCTCTCTGTTTCAGGATGGAGAGCGGGAGAAGGGGTCAGTAATTATGTGCTTTTTTGAATGTGAACAATCACTGTGTTTATTCCTAACTAAAGCATAGTAAACTATGTTTACTCTGCTTCGGTTTGAATAAACAAAAAGCCGCTCGGCACAGAGCACTTCCCATTCATTCACTGTCCAGTGCAGCTGAGGCTGCAGAGTAAGGGACTGGGAAATCTCTGTCCTCAATCCCTTTCTCTGTTATACAAGTGAGACTTAAGGGGTCTGTTTAGACACCTAATATTTCACCAAAGTCCCCTAATTAAACTCGTAAAACAAAAAAATTGTAAAAAAAGAATTTTAAAAATTGCAAAAAAATAATAAAGAATAAAATAAAAAACTACTGACACCACCCACTGTTCTACTGACACTGTCCACTACCCTACTGACATCGTCCACTGCTCTACTGACACTGCCCACTTATCTACTGACTGACACTGTCCACTTTTAAGGTAGGCCAAGTTTATATTTTTCCAGTTACATTTGTTTTATTATATTTTTCTAAGTTTCCCTTACTATTTAGTTAGGCCTTAGTAGTTAACTTCTTTAAAAAAAAAAAAAAGGCCACAGAATCCCGGTGACCTTCGATCTCTTTCATGTTGTTCAGGTAGGTCTCTACCTCTGAAAGGTTGCCCACCCCTGGTCTATGCGGATAACAGACAAACCCAGGAGAAAAGCCTCTCCATAGCTAGCACGCAGTGGATGATTGACAGCCTCAGCTGTGCATGTTTCCCTATGAGGCTGTTTACAGGTGGGTTGTCTATCCCCTCCACTTAGGTTTCAGATTACACTCAGCTCTATACTATGCCGTTTGTGATATCAGTTCCGCGCCCGCTGCCTTCTGAAGCTCAAAAATACTGTATAAAATCTGGACTTTGAACATCTGTAGAGGATAAAGGCTGCAGATAAACAGGTACAGCCTATGTAGGATGATTAACTTCCTCTCTGTGTATAACCTGAGGCCAGTCACTTCACTGGGTATATGTAAGGGTTGACAACCACTTTATTCTACATTTTCACTGACCTTGACTTATGTCTTTGGCTACTACATATCGATACCACATGGGGTACCACTTGGGTTTCCTTTCGGCATTCAGTGAAGGCTATAATGTTGGGACAGCCCAGTTCTAAAAGCTGACCTAATCTGCTGGTCATATGATGTACTATTTCATCAATGTTGTCTTTCCAGTCCGGGCTGGAAGGATTCATCTCCACAAATGTATGTACTACAATGTCCATATATCTGGTCTGGTAGTTGCAAGAAATGCATCGGATTTCAATATTGATTGGGATTTTATGATTGTATGATTAGGCAGTGGAAACGAGTTTATTAGAGAGCACCGCACATATGCATGTGTCGTGGAAAAACCCACCATACTCTTTTGGGCTAATAAGCGCACATTTCGTCTATTGGTATAATCCATCTTACGCTAATACGCGCCCTTTCAGTATAATGCATCTGGGATCTTAATCCATGTCTCCCGCATTTCCCCAGAAATCATAATCACCATCTTACCTCCATCGCTCCTTCATCTGCCCTCATCTCTTCCTGAGAGCCAACATTTATTCATATAAACAATAAAGCCTCGTGGTTTCACAATCGACCAATCAAGCACAGGCATTCCCTCAAACAGGAGAGGTTATACAACAACCAATGAACAATGACTAGGGGAGTCCTATGGGCGTGTCTGGGCGGGGGCAGCATGTACCATCTCCCGCCCCCTGTCTGTCTGGGCGGGGGCAGCATGTACCATCTCCCGCCCCCTGTCTGTCTGGGCGGGGGCAGCATGTACCATCTCCCACCCCCTGTCTCTGTAAGCTATCTTCAGCTAGAAACGGGAAGCTTGAGATGATGAACTCCGCCCCCGACCACAACGACTCAGACTCCCATTTTTACTGTTTGTTCGTGAATCCTTATTCTGCATTGTTCGGAGAACAAAGCATACCCGGACTATACTACCGTCTCTGTGGATGGGAGATTATCTGCAGGTGTACACCATGGCACCCCAAAAATAGTGGTGATCAGGCATACAGGGGTGACATGAGCACACATCCGCTAAACCGATAATGTCTTTGCAGAGCGAACACATCCCCCCCCCAGACGATCGTTCTGTGCATCGCACAGGGGCCCTTCGCTGGTGGACATATCCCCACTCTGCAAACACTTCTCTACATCCCCAAGGAGCTTTTCACCACCAAACGGATCTCAACCAGCGCCAGTCTGCCCCAGTCAGCTCTTTAGAGCAGGCTGCGGGAGAACTAACACTGGGAGACACTATGACAATACATATTAAAATACATCTTCATAAAATTTCCACAACGGCATGGAACTAAGTAGGATTAAAAAAATGCTAAGGGGTCCATGTATTAATATTTTGACACAAGATTCACACAACCTTCACGCAGGATTCACTCATCCTTCCAATTAAATTCAATTTAGAAATATGTGTGAATTCCAGATGAAAGTTGTTTGAATCTTTTCCTGGAAACATTTGTAAATTGAACTCTAAGGCCCCTTTCACATTGACGGACCAATCGGGACAGCCTGTCAGTTTTTCAGGCAGACCCTATCGGAACCATCCATTGCTGTCTATGGAGCAGCGGATGTCAGCGAGACCCGCCGACATTCAATCTGTACCTGTCCCCAAATAACAGACAGATGGGGGATCCGTTCCCCATCCGTATGGCAGTTGGATGGAAATGGACAAGCGGTCTGTTTCCTTCTGACTGCCCCATAGAGAATAGTGGGCTGTGTACATGTCCGCTCTTCAGCAGAGCAGTGGACACGAACCTATCATCCTCCTGCTCAGCGGGGATCAGTGGGGAGATTACAACTTTGGGATGAATTAGAGTAGAGACTGTGAGCCAGGACTTCTCATCCAACATAAGTTCCCCGTGACTAAGCTCCGGGGGACGGAGTGAAATGCATTGGGGGACTGGCCTAGTTGTAGTCCAGGCTTAGGTTGCCACTTCATTTATTGCTGCCTCTCAAACCGCACTTGACGGCCCAACCTTCATGACGTTCTGGTCCTAGACAGACTCGAACAGGATCTTTATTTAAATAGCCCTGAAGAAGGGGGAGTCCTTGGTCCCCCCGGAAACACGTTGGCTTTGTTCTATCAGCCTTAACCTTATTAAAGCTGTTTATTTCTCAATTATTGCATTTTGGGCACTCCTTTACATTTATCTCCTTTATTCATGGCAGCAGGACACCATAGATGTCACCCTTCCTTTCTCGTCCAACATCAGTGCCTGAGCTCACAAATGGGCTTCTGGATGAATGGTCAAACATTCCTATAGAAACATTTCTAAACCTTGTGGACCGCCTTCCCAGAAGAGTTGAAGCGGTTATAGCTGCAAAGGATTGGCCAACTCAATCTTTAACCCTACGGACTAAGACTGGGATGCCATTAAAGTTCATGTGCGTGTAAAGGCAAGCGTCCCAATACTTTTGGCAATATAGTGTATGTTCCCATTCATTCGGATGGAAATGGACAGGCAGTCTGTTTCCTTCTGACCGCCTCATAGAGAATAGTGGGCTGTGTGCATGTCCGGTCTTCAGCAGCGTAGCGGACACGAACCTATCATCCTCCTGCTCAGCGGGGATCAGTGGAGAGATTACCCGCTGAGCAGGCAGATCCGCTGCTGGAGTTTATCCCGTGTGAAAGGGGCCTTAATGAAAACTTCAATATGTAACTTGGTCATACCTCCATATCCCCATCCTTCTAAACCGCATGGATGGACGAATCTCTCCAGCTGGCTATTGTCTTCCATGAATTTACCACCCACCGTGATTCTAACAGCCCGACGGGACCGCCGCGGTCGTGACATTTTCAACTCTTGCTCCAGAGTTTGACAGGTGGCACCACCTGTCAAGCTTTGCCCATTGAGATCAATGGGCCTGCACTGCAATTGCAAACCAAATGCTTGGCTATCAGTTGGGGTGCGGCCGCAATTAAATAAAAGAAAATAAGCAAAAGAGGCGTACGAAAGGGGCCATCACGGATCTCCTTTCAGAGGGCGGTAAGCAGTACCACCTGCCTGAAGAATCCCAAAAATAATCACAAATTCCATTTAAATCTAAAGAAAGTCCATGCACAACTGATGCGTGTGTGGCCAATATTACAGTAATATTTTTCCACAGATTTCCTTACTGAAGAATAGTAACTTGACTGTCCTGACCTTGTGGGAACAGGAAGCAATATTTCCTTATGGCGATTTTTTTTTTTTGTTGTTTTCATCTTCTTCCTGGACCAAGGCTGCCAGAAATAGAAAGGTTGAGCTTTCAAATACGAGTGTCCTCATGTTTTAGCAGAGTTTAATTATGCAAAGAAGCTAAAAAAAAAAAAAATGGGTTGTAGCAGACGTCGAATTCAAGAGAAATTCACTGGAAAAAGTTCAGTGATCCAATGCAAATATATGATTTGCAAAAACACAGCGGTATCTTTCTCCTTAACAATTAAATCTGTTGATACTCGTTAGCCATTTGCAACATTTCGTTGGAAATTTTTACACAGGAAAAAGGTTTATAGACCTTCTTATCAGTAGATTTCATCTCATCCTGCATTGACACCTGCCAGGTTCCAGGGAAGTCTGGTGCAGTTAAAAGGTACCTGTACATTAACACCTCTTTCACACTGGGGCCGCGTTTGCGTTAAAGCGCCACTTTTCAGTCGCTAGCAGGGCGCTTTTAACCCCAAAGAAGGGGTTAAAAACTCCCGTGTTGCGGCGCTTCTGAATCGCTTTTCAGGCGCTTCATAAGCGCTGCTCATTGATTGCAATGGGCAGGGGCATTTTGGGAGTACAATATACAATATACAATGATCCCAACCCGCCCCAAAGATGCTGCTTGCAGGATTTTTCCGAACGTTCCACAAGTGCACCTCCTTAGTGTGAAAGCACCCATTGCAGAGGATGGGAGGCAGTTTTCAGGCACCATTTCTAGCACTCAAACTGAAAACTGCCTCAGTGTGAAAGGGGTATAAAATTCACACGAGAGTATGTCAACTTTGCCGAATGTCATTATTATTGTAAGCATAAAAAGCACCTTTACTTATCATGAATAGACCCTTTCTTGGCAACCAAGGTCTCTTGGTGTCTGGTTTCCAATCAGTAGCACAATAAAGTATTTTGTTTATTTTAAATACATACCAGATAGCCTACTGTCTACATGATTCTCTTACCTTTGTGTGTGACAGGAAAATAGTTGCCGTATATATTCGAGTATAAGTCAAGATTTTCAGCCCTTTTTTTTGGGCTGAAAGTGCCCCCATTGAGTTATACTCGAGTCACTGCCGTCTGCCTACATGATCAGTATGTCATGCAGGCAGACGGCGGCCAGCGTGTGCTACATACCATTCGGCAGCCTCTCACTGTTCAAAAGCCGCACCTTCTCGTCTGTGATAGGCAGAAAACTCCATTTCCCAGCAGCCTATCACGGACATTCTCTCATCCTCGTCCATGGTATGAGGATGAGAGAATGTCCGTGATAGGCTGACTGTTGGGAAATGGAGTTTTCTGCCTATCACGGACGAGGAGGAGGCGCGGCTTTTGAACAGTGAATGGCCGCCGAATAGTAATAGCACACGCTGATCGGTGGATGCAGACCAGCACACGGAGGCATGAACAGGAAACAGGTAGGATGCACACATACACAGGACACATGCACACATACACAGGGACACATGCACATATACACAGGACACAGATGCACAGGACACATGACAAGGACACAGTGAGGCATGCAGCTGCAGATGGGCATTGTTGACCCTCTTTTTCCACTTACAGTAGCTGCTGCATTTCTCACCCTCGTCTTATACTCGGGTCAATAAGTTTTTCCCATTTTTTTGTGGTAAATTAGGGCCTCGACTTATACTCGGATCGACTTATACTCGAGTATATACGGTAATAGTTTATTTCCAAGGTTATAGTGAATTTTGAGAACCCCTGCCACTATATTGCCAAAAGTATTGGGGACGCCTGCCTTTACACGCACATGAACTTTAATGGCATCCCAGTCTTAGTCCGTAGGGTTCAATATTGAGTTGGCCCACCACTTGCTTTGTACACTGGTCCAAATCATTTGGTGGAGGGGGGATTATGGTGTGGGGTTGTTTTTCAGGGATTGAGCTTGGCCCCTTAGTTCCAGTGAAGGGAACTCTTAAGGCGTCAGCATACCAAGACATTTTGGACAATTTCATGATCCCAACTTTGTGGGAAAAGTTTGGGGCTTGCCCCTTCCTGTTCCAACATGACTGCGCAAAGCAAGGTCTAAAAAGCTATGCAGTGGAATAACGTTTTTACAGAATGTCTCTAATTTACAAGCCGACCTCAATGCACTGTCTAATTGGGCAACTGTGGCAGATGAGGTTTAATGTTGATAAATGTAAAGTTATGCACTTTGGGGCTAAGAATATGCATGCATCATATATACTAGGGGAGTACAACTGAGGGAATCAATGGTGGAGAAGGATCTGGGGGTTTTGGTAGATCATAAGCTCAATAATAGCATGCAATGCCAAGCTGTGGGTTCAAAAGCGAGCAAAGTCCTTTCTTGTATTAAGAGAGGTATGGACTCCAGAGAGAGAGAGATATCATTTTGCCCCTGTACAAATCATTAGTAAGACCTCAACTGGGATATGCAGTTCAGTTTTGGGCACCAGTTCTCAAAAACGATATCGGGGGTGCAGAGAAGGGCAACCAAACTGATAAGAGGCATGGAGGAGCTCAGCTATGAGGAAAGATTAGAGGAAATGAATTTATTCACACTTGAGAAGAGGAGGGATATGATCAACATGTATAAGGGGTCCATATAGTAAACTTGGTTTTGAGTTATTCACTTTACGGTCAACACAGAGGACAAGGGGGGACTCTTTACATCTAGAGGAAAAGAGATTTCATCTCCAAATACTGAAAGGTTTCTTCACAGTAAGAGCTGTGGAAATGTGGAACAGACTCCCTCCAGAAGTGGTTCTGGCTAGCTCAGTAGATTGCTTTAAGAAAGGCCTGGATTCTTTCCTAATTGTACATAATATAACTGGGTTCTAACATTTATATGCAAAAAGGGGATTCCTAGTTTAGTAAGTACCTCAGAACAGGGTGACACTGTAGGTACTAATAAGAAATGTGCCAACGTCCCTATCAATATATCTACGAAATGGAAAACTACAAAAAAAATGGGACTTTGAGGGCACATGAGTAGTAATACTATGAAAAAGTAGAAATAGTATTTTAAATTTTATTGGCTTAAAATTACAAAATTATACATTATACTCTAAAAACAATACGTCATACATGTAACAGCAATGTTGCGAACATATCAAGTGGATATTTCCTTGCCTGTACCATCTCTAACCCTATACATAATGTGAACAGTCTAACATTTGATTACAAAGAGGAGAGAACTCTTCCCCAGTATGTGAACGTTGTGACTGTAGAGGCATAGATGGGTTTGGATTGCAGGTCTGATAGTCCACTTGTTGATGTTCTTTATGTGCTTATGAACTCGTGCTCAACATGTTTCGCGTTATGAAACGCTTCCTCAGGAGCTAGAGGTAGTTTTGTTAAATATGCATATGAAATAAAAAAAAAAAAAAAAAAAAAAAAAGATCTTTAACAGTATGACTATATATAATGTATATCCGACAAAATAGATTTTTACAATATGTATACTCTAAAATCTTAACTCCCCGTGATGATCAATGGAGGCCCCCCATAAAGGAAAAACAGTCTCCCGGGTGCCAGTGGTACAACCCAGTGATTGGGGAGGCTACTCAAGCGCCGCAACCGATACCCACATGGCTATGTGGAACGGTTTGAGAAAAAATAATAAACTAATGTAGTATATGTATATCCTCAGGGGTTGACACCCCCATATACATGCCCCAAAGGTGATAGTATATGCAATGATATACTGTCCCATAACGCATTACACCAATCTAGCTATAATACAACCATTAGAAGATGTAGAATAAGGTAATTACCCCTTTATGGGGGGCCTCCATGGATCATCACGGGGAGTTAGATTTTTACAATATGTATACTCTAAAATCTTATTTTGTCGGATATACATTATATATAGTCATACTGTTAAAGATCTTTTTTTTTTTTTATATGCATATTTAACAGAACTACCTCTAGCTCCGGAGGAAGCGTTTCATAACGCGAAACATGTTGAGCATGAGTTCATAAGCACATAGAGAACATCAACAAGTGGACTATCAGACCTGCAATCCAAACCCATCTACGCCTCTACAGTCACAACGTTCACGTACTGGGGAAGGTTTCTCTCCTCTTTGTAATCAAATGTTAGACTGTTCACGTTATGTAAAGGGTTAGAGATGGTACAGGCAAGGAAATATCCACTTGATATGTTCGCAACATTGCTGTTACATGTGTGACGTATTGTTTTTAGAGTATAATGTATAATTTTGTAATTTTAAGCCAATAAAATTTAAAATACAATTTCTACTTTTTCATAGTATTACTACTCATGTGCCCTCAAAGTCCCATTTTTTTTTTTGTAGTTTTCCATTTCGTAGATACTAACATTTTTAGGTAAAGTTGATCCAGGGAAAATCCGATTGCCTCTCTGGGATCCAGAAGGAATTTTTTCTCCTGCTGTAGCAAATTGGATCCTGCTTTTTTATGGTTGAATTAGATGGACTATGTAACTATAAAGACATGGATGAGTGCGTTTGGGATGGGGGAACTTGACTGGCCTGCACAGAGTCCTGACTTCAACCTGATAGAACAACTTTGGGATGAATTAGAGTAGAGACTGTGAGCCAGGACTTCTCATCCAACATAAGTTCCCCGTGACTAAGCTCCGGCGGATGGAGTGAAATGCATTGGGGGCCTGGCCCGGTTGGAGTCCAGGCTGAGGTTGCCACTTCATTTATTGCTGCCTCTCAAACCGCACTTGACGGCCGAACCTTCACGACGTTCTGGTCCCAGGCAGACTCGAACAGGATCTTTATTTAAATAGCCCTGAAGAAGGGGGAGTCCTTGGTCCCCCGGAAACACGTTGGCTTTGTTCTATCAGCCTTACCCTTATTAAAGCTGTTTATTTCTCAATTATTGCATTTTGGGCACTCCTTTACATTTATCTCCTTTATTCATTGCACAGGACACCATAGATGTGCGACCTCCAGGGGGTCACCCTTCCTTTCTCGTCCAACATCAGTGCCTGACCTCACAAATGGGCTTCTGGAAGAATGGTCAAACATTCCTATAGACACATTTCTAAACCTTGTGGACAGCCTTCCCAGAAGAGTTGAAGCTGTTATAGCTGCAAAGGATTGGCCAACTCAATCTTTAACCCTACGGACTAAGACTGGGATGCCATTAACCACCTGCCATCCGCGCTATGGCCGAATGACGGCCACAGCGCGGACCTTAATTCCCGGGAGGCCGTCATATGACGGCCTCCCCTGTTCACGCTCCCTGCTGACAGCGTAAGTAGAAAAAGAACCTGATCACCAGCTCGGATGTAAGGGACATCGGTCCCCAAGTAGAAGAGGCACATCTGCCTCATCAGTGCCACCATAATAGTGCCACCTAACAGTGCCACCTAACAATGCCCACAGTGCCGCCTATCAATGCCCACAAGTGCCACCTATCAATGCCCACCTGTAGTGCCAATCAGTGCCACCTGGCAGTGCTGCCCATCACTGCCACCCATCAGTGCCCATCACTGCCACCCATCAGTGCCCATCACTGCCGCCTATCAGTAACCATCACTGCCGCCTCATCAGCGTACATCAATGAAGGAGAAAAATTACCTGTTTTAAATTTTTTATAACAAAATATAAAAAAATAATTTTTTTTTTTTTTTTTTTTAAATTCAGTTTTTTACATTTTTTTAACAAAAAGTAAAAACTGCAGAGGTGATCAAATACCACCAAAAGAAAGCTCTATTTGTGGTGAAAAAATGATAAAAATTTCATTTGGGTACAGTGTTGTATGATCGCGCAATTGTCATTCAAAGTGCGTCAGCGCTGAAAGCTGAAAATTGGTCTGGATAGGAGGGGGGTTTAAGTGCCCTGTAAGCAAGTGGTTAAAGTTCATGTGCTTGTAAAGGCAAGCGTCCCAATACTTTTGGCAATATAGTGTATGTTCCCATTCATTTGGATGGAAATGGACAGGCAGTCTGTTTCCTTCTGACCGCCCCATAGAGAATAGTGGACTGTGTGCATGTCCGGTCTTCTGCAGCGTAACGGACACAAACCTATCATCCTCCTGCTCAGCGGGGATCAGTGGAGAGATTACCCGCTGAGCAGGCGGATCCGCTGCTGCAGTTTGTCCCGTGTGAAAGGGGCCTTAATGAAAATGATGAAAACTTCAATATGTAACTTGGTCATACCTCGATTCCCCCGTCCTTCTAAACAGCATGGATGGACGAATCTCTCCAGCTGGCTATTGTCTTCCATGAATTTACCACCCACCATAATTCTAACAGCCTGACGGGACCGTCGCGGTCACGCCATTTTTAACTCTTGCTCCAGCGTTTGACAGGTGGCACCACCTGTCAAGCTTTGCCCATTGAGATTAATGGGCCTGCACTGCAACTGCAAACCAAATGCTTGGCTCTCAGTTGTGGTGTGGCCGCAATTAACCATTTAATATCCTTAGGCCGTCATATGACGGCCTCGACTTTCCGGGGTTATATCTGAATGATGCCTGAGGCTACAGACATCATTCAGATATCGGCATTTTCAGCCGGCGATTCCGTACCATAAGAATGATCATAGCGGCTGTTCCGCTGCTTGATCGTTCTTACGGGCGGCGAAAGGGGACGGCCCCCCCCTCCCGCCGCCCTCCAGTGCTTCTACCGACTCACCTCAGCGATCGGTGAGTCGGAGAGCGGATCTGCCGGCCCCGGATGTTGACCATGGAGATTTCCAGCGGACCAGATGGTCGCCGGAGTCTCTATGATCGTTCAGGGGCCGGGCGCAATGTTATGATGTCACGCCCGGCCTCTGCATTCAAAAAAAGGCGCCGCTTCGGCTGGGAAGCGGTGATCGTTTTTTTGTTTTTATTTTAGGCTTTCCAGCCTAGTGGGTGAGATGTGGGGTCTCCCATATCTCACTATGAAGAGGTCCTGTCATGCCATATTCCTATTACAAGGGATGTTTACATTCCTTGTAATAGGAATAAAAGTGATCAAAAAATTTTTTTTTTTTTTAAAGTGTAAAAATACAATTTTTAAAGTAAAATTAACAATAAAAAAAATTTAAAAATTTTAAAGCGCCCCTGTCCCCGTGTGCTCGCACGCAGAAGCGATTGCATACGTAAGTCCCGCCCACATATGAAAACTGTGTTCAAACCACACATGTGAGGTATCGCCGCGAATGTTAGAGCGAGAGCAATAATTCTAGCCCTAGACCTCCTCTAACTCAAAACATGTAACCAGTAAAAAATTTTAAAGCGTCGCCTATGGGGATTTTTAAGTACCAAAGTTATGCGCCATTCCACGAGCGTGTGCAATTTTGAAGCGTGACATGTTAGGTATCTATTTACTCAGGGTAACTTCATCTTTCACATTATGCAAAAAAATGTAGCTAACTGTACTGTTTTGTTTTGTTTTTTTAAAGCATGAAACTGTTTTTTTTTTTGTTTTTTTTTAAAAAACGCGTTTGAAAAATTGCTGCGCAAATACCGTGCGGGATAAAAAGTTGCAATGACCGCCATTGTATTCTCTAGGGTCTCTGCTAAAAAAACATATATAATGTTTGGGGGTTCTATGTAATCTTTTAGTAAAGAAATGATGATTTTTTACATGTAGGAGCGAAGTGTCAGAATTGGCCTGGATGCGAAGTGGTTAAATAAAAGAAAATAAGCAAAAGAGGCGTCTGAAGGGGCCATCACGGATCTCTTTTCAGAGGGTGGTAAGCAATACCAGCTGTCTGAAGAATCCCAAAAATAATCACGAAAATTCAATTTAAATCTAAGGAAAGTCACTCAACCCGTTTCTATAAATCCTTCCGAGACTCCCTTACACCACTTCTTATAAAAATGTACAATGACATCTCCAGGGACTCTCCTTTCCCGAGACAAGCTTTGGAAGCCCATATCATAGTCTTAACTAAACCCAGGAAAGATCCTACACTATGTGGTAGCTTCCGCCCCATTTCTCTCACCAACATTGACATTCGCTTATACTCCAAACTACTTCTTGAAGCTATACCCGACCTGATACACCTTGACCAGGTGGGCTTTACACCCAGGAGGGAGGCCAGGGATAATATCCTTAAAACCATTTCCCCGATGGAATATGCCCAAAAATGCCAAATGCCAGCTTGCTTGATCTCGGTCGATGCTGAAAAAGCGTTCGACCGGGTGCACTGCCAATCTCTAGAGAGAACATTTGAACAAGTGGGCCCTGGGCCCAACATGCTATGCAAGATCCTGGCTCTCTACGAAACCTACGACAAGGATCCGATCTAATGGCCTCCTACAGTCAGGTCCATAAATATTGGGACATCGACACAATTCTAATCTTTTTGGCTCTATACACCACCACAATGGATTTGAAATGAAACGAAGAAGATGTGCTTTAACTGCATACTTTCAGCTTTAATTTGAGGGTATTTACATCTAAATCAGGTGAACAGTGCAGGAATTACAACAGTTTGTATATGTGCCTCCCACTTTTTAAGGGACCAAAAGTAATGGGACAATTGGCTGCTCGGCTGTTCCATGACCAGGTGTGTGTTATTCCCTAATTTTCCCATTTACAAGGAGCAGATAAAAGGTCCAGAGTTCATTTCAAGTGTGCTATTTGCATTTGGAATCTGTTGCAGTCAACTCTCAATATGAGATCCAAAGAGCTGTCATTATCAGTGAAGCAAGCCATCAATAGGCTGAAAAAAACAAAACAAACCCATCAGAGACATAGCAAAAACATTAGGTGTGGCCAAATCAACTGTTTGGAACATCCTTAAAAAGAAAGAACGCATTGGTGAGCTCAGCAACACCAAAAGACCCAGAAGACCATGGAAAACAACTGTGGTGGATGACCGAAGAATTCTTTCCCTGGTGAGGAAAACACCCTTCACAACAGTTGGCCAGATCAAGAACACTCTCCAGGAGGTAGGTGTATGTGTGTCAAAGTCAACAATCAAGAGAAGACTTCACCAGAGTGAATACAGAGGGTTCACCACAAGATGTAAACCATTGGTGAGCCTCAAAAAACAGGAAGGCCAGATTAGAGTTTGCCAAACAACATCTAAAAAAGCCTTCACAGTTCTGCAACAACATCCTATGGACAGATGAGACCAAGATCAACTTGTACCAGAGTGATGGGAAGAGAAGAGTATGGAGAAGGAAAGGAACTGCTCATGATCCAAAGCATACCACCTCATCAGTGAAGCATGGTGGTGGTAGTGTCATGGCGTGGGCATGTATGGCTGCCAATGGAACTGGTTCTCTTGTATTTATTGACGATGTGACTGCTGACAAAAGCAGTAGGATGAATTCTGAAGTGTTTCGGGCAATATTATCTGCTCATATTCAGCAAAATGCTTCAGAACTCATTGGACGGCGCTTAACAGTGCAGATGGACAATGACCCGAAGCATACTACGAAAGCAACCAATGAGTTTAAGGGAAAGAAGTGGAATGTTATGCAATGGCCAAGTCAATCACCTGACCTAAATTCGATTGAGCATGCATTTCACTTGCTGAAGACAAAACTGAAGGGAAAATGCCCCAAGAACAAGCAGGAACTGAAGACAGTTGCAGTAGAGGCCTGGCAGAGCATCACCAGGGATGAAACCCAGCGTCTGGTGATGTCTATGCGTTCCAGACTTCAGGCTGTAATTGACTGCAAAGGATTTGCAACCAAGTATTAAAAAGTGAAAGTTTGATGGATGATTGTTAATCTGTCCCATTATTTTTGGTCCCTTAAAAAGTGAGAGGCACATATACAAACTGTTGTAATTCCTACACCGTTCACCTGATTTGGATGTAAATACTTTCAAATTAAAGCAGAAAATCTGCAGTTAAAGCACATCTTCTTCGTTTCATTTCAAATCCATTGTGGTGGTGTATAGAGCCAAAAAGATTAGAATTGTGTCGGTGTCCCAATATTTATGGACCTGACTGTATCTGACCCAATTTGGATTCGTAATGGAACCCGCCAGGGATGTCCCCTGTCGCCATCACTATACATACTCACTATGGAACATCTTGCCACAGCCATACGACACAACTCCAATATTTAGGGTCTTTCTATTGGCCATCATCATTATAAATTATCCCTTTATGCTGACGACCTCTTATTATACGTCACCGAGCCCCACACATCTATACCAGCCATTGTCGAGGCATTCACAGAATTTGGATTGGCTAGTAACTTTAAAGTAAATTACGATAAAACAGAGGCCCTTAACATCTCCCTACCCAAGCCGAGTTCAATCTTTATTTGGATTCAAATGGCAACAAAAAGCTGTAAAATATTTAGGGATCCAAATCCCTACCGCCTTGCCCTCCCTGACAGATCTAAACTATACGCCCCTTATAAGAACATTGCGAACGTGCCTTGAATCTTCTCATAAACCGAACATCTGGTTTGGCCGAATGAACGCCGTCAAAATTGACTTTCTGCCTAAATTTGTATACATCTTTCAGGCAAGTCCAACCCCCCCTCCTCGTGGTTTCTTTCAATCGATCAACAAGGCTATTCGGGACCTCATATGGTGCCATAGGAAGTCCAGGATTGGCTTTCATATTTTAGCTTTGCCTAAAAATAGAGGAGGCGTTGCTCTCCCTGACCTACGGCTGTACTTTCACGCTGCATCATTGATCAGAATAGTCGATTGGTACCATGGCTCCTCCACTAAACTGGACATCACTAGAAAATGACCGAATATCTCCCGACCTCACATCCCTTCACTAAGCATTCACTATCCCTGATATATCATATACTGATTCAGGTCTCTTATCCAAACCCACCGAGATTCCTTTCAAAATGGGAAAGGGAGATTAACATGTCTCCAGATGATATGGAATGGGGCAAAACAATGGTGCTTTCTTTTAAATTATCTATCATCTCATGCCCAAGAACGGAATTATCGTATATTTTCTAGGTGGTATCGGTGCCCCACTGTTTTACACAAGCTGGATCCTATTGTTTCGGATATATGTTGGAGATGCTTGCAGGCCCTGGATAACATGACACACATTTGGGGTACGTGCCCACGTGTTACCCCCTTTTGGGACAAGGTTCTCCAGCTGTATGACAAACTTGTAGGGGACAAATATACTAATGAACCCCGCTTAACAGTCCTATCTATGTTACCGGGGTCATACAAACAAATCAAGAAGAGCTTAATTCTCCACTGGCTGACTGCTGCACGTTCAGTTATTGCTAGATCTTGGCGTCAACCAGTGGTCCCTTCTCTAGCGGATTGGGCCTGCGAAGTGGATAGGATCGAACATATTGAACGGCTGTTAGCGTGGGATACTGATAAAAGTGAGACCCACACTATTATGTGGACCATTTGGTTACACTAATGCCGCGTACACGCGAATGGACTGTACGGCATACTTGGTCCGGCGGATCGGAGTCCGTCGGACAATTCGATCGTGTGTGGGCTCCAGCGGACTTTTTTTCCCCAAAACTTTGAAGGACCTAGAAATGAAACATGTTTCGAGTCCGTCAAAAAGATTTGAGTCCGGTCGAAAAGTCCGCACGTCTGTATGCTAGTCCGACGGACAAAAACCGACGCTAGGGCAGCTATTGGCTACTGGCTATGAACTTCCTTGTTTTAGTCCGGTCGTACGCCATCACGTACGAATCCGTCGGACTTTGGTTGATCGTGTGTAGGCAAGTCCGTTCATTCGGAAAGTCCGTCAAAGTCCGCAGGACAAAGTATGCTGTAAAGTCCGGTCGTGTGTACGCGGCATTACGGTTCTCTTCTGATTTTGACCCATTTATAGCAGATACAGCCATTACTGCTTCCCCTGGGCCCTCTCATGAGTAGCTTATATATACCTTGATATACCTTATCCCCAATTCCCTTTCTTTCTTATACCCTCCCCCCCTTTTTTTGTTTATTTCTTTTTCTCTTTTTATATTTCTCCGCCCTTTCTACTCCTCCTCCCTTACCTTCTTAAGATTAAAGTAATCCTACCAGTAGATTCACCACACTTTCAGGCCATATGTGTTGAGCCTTGGTTTTTTCAGCTTTCTACACCATTGTTTAACGTGATCTACTGGTTATTTGATTTACCATTACTTGGTTTATTTCTACACTCTTTGATGATATCAACTTGACTATGCTTATGTGATACATGTTCTTTTAATGTCCTTCCGATCCTAATGTATACTTGTTCATTCAATGGAAATATGTTATTATCTTGCCTATGGTTATTCAATGTTTAAAAGAAATACTCGAAGCTTAAAACAGATTCAACATAAATCTAAAGAAAGTCCATGCACAACTGATGCGTGTGTGGCCAACGTTGTAATATTTTTCCACAGATATCCTTACTGAAGAATAGTAACTTGACTGTTCTGACCTTGTGGGAACAGAAAGAAATATTTCCTTATGGCGATTTTTGTTCTCATCTATCTCCTGGACCAAGGCTGCCAGAAATTGAAAGGTTGAGCTTTCACATACGATTGTCCTCATGTTTCAACAGTTTCATTGTACAAAGAAGCTAAAAAAAAAAACAAAACAAAAAAATGGGTTGTATCACAGACGTCGAATTCAAGAGAAATTCACTGGAAAAACTTCAGTGATCCAATGCAAATTCTATGATTTGCAAAAACCAGCGGTATCTTCCTCCTTCGCAATAAATCTGCTGACACTCGTTAGCCATTTGCAACATTTCATTGGAAATTTTTACACGTTTTTACACAGGAAAAGGGTTTATAGACCTGCTTATCAGTAGATTTCATCTTGTCTTGCATTGACCCCTGCCAGGTTCCAGGGTAGTCTGGTGCAGTTAAAAGGAACATTAAAAACCCATTCACACACGCGGTAAAGCACCGCTTTTCAGCCGCTAGCAGGTCACTTTTAACCCCAAAGAAGGGGTTAAAAACTCCCTTGTTGCGGTGCTTCAAAAGCGCTGCTCATTGATTGCAATGGGCAGGGGCATTTTGGGAGTACTATATACAGCGCTCCCAACCCGCCCCAAAGATGCTGCTTGCAGGACTTTTTCCGAACGTCCCGCAAGTGCACCACCCCCAGTGTGAGAGCACCCATTGCAGAGGATGGGAGGCGGTTTTCAAGCGCTATTTCTAGCGCTAAAACACCTGAAAACTGCCTCAGTGTGAAAGGGGTCTAAAATTCACACCAGAGTACGTCAACTTTGCCGAGTTTCATTATTATTGTAAGCATAAAAACCTTTATTATGAATAGACCCTTTCTTGGCAACCAAGGTCTCTTGGTGTCTGGTTTCCAATCAGTAGCACAAGAGTCTTTTGTTTATTTTAAATACATACCAGGTAGCCTACTGTCTACATGATTCTCTTACCTTTGTATGTGACAGGAAAATAGTTAATAGTTTATTTCCACGGTTGTAGTGAATTTTGAGAACCCCCGCCACTATATACACTATGTTGCCAAAAGTATTGGGACGCGTACCTTTACACGCACATGAACTTTAATGGCATCCCAGTATTAGTCCGTAGGGTTCAATCCTGAGTTGGTCCATCCCATGCTTTGTGCACTGGTCAAAATCATTTGGTGGAGGGGGGATTATGGTGTGGGGTTGTTTTTTAGGGGTTTGGCTTGGCCCCTTAGTTCCAGTGAAGGGAACTCTTAAGGTGTCAGCATACCAAGACATTTTGGACAATTTCATGTGCACAAAGCAAGATCTATAAAGACATAGATTAATGAGTTTGGGGTGGGGAGAACTTGACTGGCCTGCACAGAGTCCTAACCTCAACCCAATAGAACACCTTTGGGATGAATTAGAGCAGAGACTGTGAGCCAGGCCTTCTCATTCAACATCAGTTCCCCCTGACTAAGCTCCCGGGGGCGGAGTGAAATGCATTGGGGGAATGGCCTGGTTGGAGTCCAGGCTGAGGTTGCCACTCCATTTATTGCTGCCTTTCAAACCGCACTCGACGGCCGGACCTTCAGGTCCTAGATAGACTCGAACAGGATCTTTATTTAAATAGCAGCCCTGAAGAAGGGGGAGTCCTTGGTCCCCCGAAACACGTTTGATTTGTTCTATCAGTCTTACCCTTATTAAAGCGGTTTATTTCTCAATTATTGCATTTTGGGCACTCCTTTACAGTTACCTCCTTTATTCATTGCAGCAGGACACCATAGATGTGCGACTTCCAGGGGGTCACCCTTCCTTTCTCGTCCTAAAACAGTGCCTGACCTTACAAATCCTCTTCTGGAAGAATGGTCAAACATTCCCATTGACACACTTCTAAACCTTGTGGACAGCTTTCCCAGAAGAGTTAAACCTTTTATAGCTGCAAAGGATTGGCCAACTCAATATTTAACCCTACGGACTAAGACTGGAGTGCCATTAAAGTTCACGTGCTTGTAAAGGCAGGCGTCACAATACTTTTGGCAATATAGTGTATGTTCCCATTCAGTCAGTAAATCTAACATTAATTTCTTTTACTTTTTATATTACCTTTCTAGTTTCCCATTTCCTCCCAATGGTATCGATCACCAGCTTAACACAACACTCTGGGCTATTAAAACTAGACCTCTGGTGAGCACACTAACTTAGATCTCATTTACACTTACTTTAAAATGTGCCATTAGACACGCTTTTTTAAAGCCCTCTGAATGCCAATAAAAGCCCCTGTCATTAAATATAATGGTAAACTTACAGTCCTGTTCACATGTTTCGTTTTCTTCAAAACGTATACCCCATGTTGCTTTCATGAAGCTTCAAAGCTTCTCCAAAGCCTCTATGGAAGTTTGACAAAACTCACTTATAGCGCCTGAAGCTTTTGAGGGGCTTCACTTTGTTTTGAAGGTATGATATAGATCACAATGCACTGGGAAACCAACAAGTGAACCAGATATAGGTCATCAGCAGTCACTTCCAGTTCATGTGTATATAATCTGATAGTGTCTGGTGCACACCTCTGGATTGGAGCGGAGCAACTAGAAGATGGCACACGTGGTCTGTAACATGGGAACACTATATAGGTGAGTGGGGACCGGAGAGAGAGGACAGAGCAGCAGAGGATCAGAGCTGGGGAACCAGAGCAGGAGAAAATAGCAGATGTCAAATGTCGTGAGCAGCGTGGGAGCAATGTAGCAGGAGGTGAACGGGGACCGGAGAGAGAGAAGGATCAGCAAATCTGGGGGTACTACTAAGTAGGGCATCAGCAGAACTGGTGGTACTACTGAGCAGGGAATCTGCTGAATGAGGGTACTAATAAGATGGGGATCTGCTGAGCAGAGGTACTAATGAGCTGGGGATCTGCTGACTGGGGGTACATCTGAGTTGGGGTTCTACTGGGCCCCTTTAAAACATAAAAGCATGTTGATGCAGTCAGCGATTTAATGTGTGTTAAAGTCGAAACAAGTGTAAATGAGTAAAGTAGGAAAGATGAAACGCTCTCTGTGGTTGTTGCTCTTAAAAAAAAATCTTAATTTTATTGAAAAGCCATAGTGCGCAAACGCAAATAAAAACAGTTGACACGTTTCAGCCTATAAGGCCTTAGTCATAACGTAAAGTGTAAATGAGCCCTTTGGCATTTCCTAAGATCACTCCCCAGTAACATCCAAACACCACCCCTTCCTTTCCAATGAGCTTTATCGTCCTTTTAAAAGCTATGCTCTGGCATGGACCCAATAAGACTCTCTCTCAAACATGCTCTATACTGAACACTCCATCTGATAACTGTAAACTGAACTATATACAGAAATGGTAGTCCGACCCAAATACATCTTTTGACACATAGTTACATAGTAGGTGAGGTTGAAAAAAGACACAAGTCCATCAAGTCCAACCTATGTGTGTGATTATGTGTCAGTATTACATTACATATCCCTGTATATTGCGGTCATTCAGGTGATTATCTAATAGTTTCTTGAAGCTATCAATGCTCTCCGCTGAGACCACCGCCTGTGGAAGGGAATTCCACATCCTTGCCGCTCTTACAGTAAAGAACTCTCTACGTAGTTTAAGGTTAAACCTCTTTTCTTCTAATTGTAATGAGTGGCCACGAGTCTTATTAAACTCTCTTCTGCGAAAAAGTTTTATCCCTATTGTGGGGTCACCAGTACAGTATTTGTAAATTGAAATCATATCCCCTCTCAAGCGTCTCTTCTCCAGAGAGAATAAGTTCAGTGCTCGCAACCTTTCCTCATAACTAAGATCCTCCAGACCCTTTATTAGCTTTGTTGCCCTTCTTTGTACTCGCTCCATTTCCAGTACGTCCCTCCTGAGGACTGGTGCCCAGAACTGGACAGCATACTCCAGGTGCGGCCGGACCAGAGTCTTGCAGAGCGGGAGAATTATCGTTTTATCTCTGCAGTTGATCCCCCTTTTAATGCATGCCAATATTCTGTTTGCTTTATTAGCAGCAGCTTGGCATTGCATGCCATTGCTGAGCCTATCATCCACTAGGACCCCCAAGTCCTTTTCCATCCTAGATTCCCCCAGAGGTTCTCCCCCCAGTGTATAGATTGCATTCATATTTTTGCCACCCAAATGCATTATTTTACATTTTTCTACATTGAACCTCATTTGTCATGTAGTCGCCCACCCCATTAATTTGTTCAAGTCTTTTTGCAAGATTTCCACATCCTACAGAGAAGTTATTGCCCTGCTTAGCTTAGTATCGTCTGCAAATACAGAGATTGAACTGTTTATCCCATCCTCCAGGTCATTTATGAACAAATTAAATAGGATTGGTCCCAGCACAGAACCCTGGGGAACCCCACTACCCACCCCTGACCATTCTGAGTACTCCCCATTTATCACCACCCTCTGAACACGCCCTTGTAGCCAGTTTTCAATCCATGTACTCACTCTATGGTCCATGCCAACGCACCTTATTTTGTACAGTAAACGTTTATGGGGAACTGTGTCAAATGCTTTTGCAAAATCCAGATACACCACGTCTACGGGCCTTCCTTTATCTAGATGGCAACTCACCTCCTCATAGAAGGTTAATAGATTGGTTTGGCAAGAACGATTCTTCATGAATCCATGCTGATTACTGCTAATGATATCATTCTTATTACTAAAATCTTGTATATAGTCCCTTATCATCCCCTCCAAGAGTTTACATACTATTGATGTTAGGCTAACTGGTCTGTAATTCCCAGGGATGTTTTTTGGGCCCTTTTTAAATATTGGTGCTACATTGGCTTTTCTCCAATCAGCTGGTACCATTCCAGTCAATAGACTGTCTGTAAAAATTAGGAACAACGGTCTGGCAATCACCTGACTGAGTTCCCTAAGTACCCTCGGATGCAAGCCATCTGGTCCCGGTGATTTATTAATGTTAAGTTTCTCAAGTCTAATTTTAATTCCGTCCTCTGTTAACCATGTAGGTGCTTCCTGTGTTGTGTCATGAGGATAAACACTGCAGTTTTGGTTACTGAAGCCCCCCGATTCACTCGTGAAGACTGAGGAGAAGAATAAATTCAATACCTTTGCCATCTCCCCATCCTTTGTAACCAGATGTCCTTCCTCATTCTTTATGGGGCCAATATGGTCTGTCCTCCCTTTTTTACTGTTTACATACTTAAAGAATTTCTTGGGATTTTTTTTGCTCTCCTCCGCTATGTGTCTTTCATGTTCTATCTTAGCCAACCTAATTGCACCCTTACATTTCTTATTGCATTCTTTATAAATTCTGAATGCTGTAGATGATCCCTCAACCTTGTATTTTTTGAAGGCCTTCTCCTTTGCTTTTATATGCATTTTTACATTGGAGTTAAGCCATCCAGGATGTTTGTTCGCTCTTTTAAATTTATTACCCAATGGGATACATTGGCTAATGCCCTTATTTAATATGCTCTTAAAGCAAACCCATCTCTCCTCCGTATTCTTTGTTCCTAATATTTTATCCCAATTTATGCCTTTTAGCAAGGTTTGTAGTTTAGGGAAGTTGGCTCTTTTGAAATTCAGTGTCTTTGTGTTCCCTTCATGTCTCCTATTTGTGTGATTTATACTGAAACTAATTGACCTGTGATCGCTGTTACCTAAATTGCCCCGTATTTCCACATCTGTTATCAGGTCTGTATTGTTGGTAATCAGTAGATCTAGTAATGTTTTATTTCTAGTTGGTGCGTCTACCATCTGACCCATAAAATTGTCCTGCAAGACACTAAGGAACTGGCGAGCCTTAAATGAATGCGCGGTTCCCTCCGCCCAGTCTATGTCTGGATAATTAAAATCCCCCATTATGATAACACTTCCCATCCTTGCTGCTAATCCAATTTGTGATAGGAGATCCGTCTCCACTTCCTCCCTCAGGTTAGGGGGCCTATAGCATACTCCCAGTATTATTTTCCCCTTAGCTTCATCCCTTTGGAGCTCTACCCATAAAGATTCCACCTCCTCCCTAGCCCCCTCAGTGATGTCATCTCTCACATTCACTTGTACATTATTCTTGATAAATAGGCATACCCCTCCCCCTTTTTTACCCTCTCTGTCCTTGCGGTATAGGGTATACCCTTGAATGTTTGCCAGCCAATCATGAGAGCTGTTGAACCAGGTCTCTGAAATTCCCACAAAATCCAAATCCTCCTTGTACAACAGTATCTCTAGTTCACCCATCTTGTCCGCCAGGCTCCTGGCATTGGTGAACATGCCACATAGTTTAGACCGGTCGCATATTGTCCTCGTATTGGGTGTTTCAAGATTGCAACTTGGACTTGCTACTATACTCACCTTGTGTTTTTGTGCTTTGGTTAACCTACCACTAATGCCTCCAATACTACCCTCTGGAATATCTTCCGCGCTGGCTATCACTGTCTCTGGACCCTCCCCCCCATCGCCTAGTTTAAAAACCCCTCTAACTTTTTGGCCATCTTCATTCCCAGCAGATCTGCACCCTCCTCATTTAGGTGCAGTCCGTCCCTTCTATAGTACCGGTTACCGACTGAGAAGTCGGCCCAGTCCTCCAGGAACCCAAACCCCTCCTTACTACACCAGCTCTTCAGCCACTTGTTTACTTCCCTAATCTCCCTCTGCCTCTCTGGTGTGGCTCGATGTACCGGTAGTATTCCTGAGAACACTACCTTGGAGGTCCTTTTCCTCAATTTAGCTCCTAATTCCCTAAAATCGTTCTTTAGGACACTCCATCTGCCTCTGACTTTGTCATTGGTGCCAACGTGCACAATGACAGCCGGGTCTTCCCCAGCCCCTCCCAGTAATCTGTCCACAAGATCCGTGATGTGCCGAACCCGAGCGCCCGGTAGACAACATACTGTTCGGCGTTTCAGGTCTTGGTTACAGATTGCCCTCTCTGTCCTTCTAAGAATTGAGTCCCCTACCACCAGAATCTGTCTTTCCTTTCCCTTTGCTGCCCCCCCACTCTCACTGGAGGAGTTCTTCCCCTGGCAGCTAGGAGAGTCCCTCATCTCCAGCAGTGCTGGTCCCTGACTGGTTACACCAATGTCACTCAATGGAGCGTACTTATTGGGATGCTCCAGTCCTGGATCGGCCTCCCTGGCACTTCCCCCTCTACCCCTCCTGACTGTCACCCATCTACTCTTTGCTAGTGCCTGCACCTCTTTGTCTCCACCCGCCTCTGTGCTGGCCCCTGCCGGCACCTGCCGTGTACGTTCCTGGCTCACCTTTAGTATGGAGGGACTTCTCAGTGCTGACAGTTGCTTCCCCAGATTCAGAACCTGGGCTTCCAGGGAAACAATGTGCTTACATTTTGCACAGCAGTATTCGCCCTCGATCGGATGATCAAGGAACGCATACATGCGGCAAGATGTACAAAGAGTCGCCTCTCCACACCCGCCGGGCATCGTACCTATTAAATTTGGTGAGGATTTGGGGATTTTACCCTGTCCAAATTACCTAACAACTAGCTTCCTGGCACTAATACTCAAGACAATACACAGGTACACAATACACAAGTACTAACGATCCACACACACTACTCAGACAACACTCAGATACTCACACTACACAGGTACTATGTTATAACCTCCTGTTTTAAACTCTTGTTTTTAACTCCCACTTAATCCAGCTCCACTTACACCAAGCTCCACAGCTTCAAACTGAGCACGCTCAGACTGAGTCCTACAACAAGTTAAATAGGCACCTGTGAGCAATTAACCACACCCCTTAATTGATAGACTGATGAAACAAGAAAAAAAAAAAAAAAAGCTATTTAAAAAGTGACAGCAAAAGGCAAATTAAAAACTAAAAGGAAAAGTCCCCAAAATGCAACCCAGCAAACACCAACAGACAGCAAACACACACCAACAGACAGCAAACACACACCAACAGACAGCAAACACACACCAACAGACAGCAAACACACACCAACAGACAGCAAACACACACCAACAGACAGCAAACACACACCAACAGACAGCAACACACACCAACAGACAGCAACACACACCAACAGACAGCAAGACTTGTATACTCTAACACTTGTTTTTAACTCCCACTTAATCCAGCTCCACTTACACCAAGCTCCACAGCTTCAAACTGAGCACCACACGCATCATTCAGTTCTCTCCTAAATATTCCATATCCACTGTTCCTCCCACTAACATCAGTGAGTGGGCACTATTCTTCCCACTAGCACCAATGATGGGGCACTATTCCTCCCACTGACACCAATGATAGTGTCAGAAACCATGAATCAGACTGAGACAGAAGTACAGTTAAATCTCACTTGTTTAATAATAATAAAAAAAGAGTAAACATAGTCAAAACATAGTCAGACTTCAGGAACCGGAACGCATCGTTAGACAAGCCAAAACGTCAGAAGGCCAGAGATGAGCGTAGTAGAACAGCAAGCAGGCTCTGGAGCCGGAACGAATGTTAGCCAAGCAAGTCTTTAACAGGAACACAGGAGAGCATCTCTAGAGATGTGACCATCTGGGCCTGACGGCTTAAGTAGGCGGGACTGACGAGCAGGATATCATCAACAGGTGAGTCACTGTGGAGAGATAGGAGCTGGCAATTAGCCGACAGCTGAGCGGCCAGCTCAGAGAAGAAAGGGCTGAGCCCAGCCCTTACAGGTAGGTCATCGTTACTGACGCCAGGACATTTTCTACTCCTACTGGCTACAGTCTGGCCCCTCTAAAGTCTGAAGGATAGTAAACTGGCCCTTTGTTTAAAAAGTTTGGAGACCCCTGCACTAGAGTACAAGAATCGAACTTCAAGTTTTTAACAAGATGGTAGCAGACCCCATCAGTTCTTCATACCGATTTTCCCCTCCTCACTATCTCAGACCTCAGACTGTTGCTGGAGGTGCCAGAGGAGACATCTTGTAAAGAATTTGGTCATGCCCGAGGTTAACACAATTCTGGCAGGAGGTGCGAAGGATCTCCCCCAAAAATTCATTGATTATGTCCTCCCTGAGGACCCCTTGTTCTTCTTTCTACATGTGTCGGAAGTACCAACATGCGAGTGACTGCAAATAGCTGCAGGACCCGACAGCCTCCCATTGCTTTTAATGGGGCTGCCCCCCTTATGACCCATACACACGATCCGAAAATCGGATGGCAAGATGGTCAGTTTTTTTTTTTTTTGCATGCTAGTCGCATATCAAATATGGAGAGTTTACTAAAGTTACGAAAATTCTGATACGACGGAATAAAAAATCGGAAGTGATGTCATGTGTTGTAGTGTATTTGTATCGTGTTTTCGGACGACAACTGTACTGATTAAACAAAAATCGTACGATCTGGTATCATACGAGAAAAATTTTCGTGCTTGTCCCACTGGATAATTTTGGATGAACTGTCGTGCTCGGCTCTGGAAAGCTGTGTACTAACGATCAGATTATCATACGATCGCGTCGAAAGCGGTATTTTTTTTCTTCTGATTTCCGGACCGTGTGTACGGGCCATTAGCTAAGTGCGGGAACCCCATCTGGGGTTCAGACATCTGATTAGAGTGCAGCTGCATTCACAGGTGTGAAAGAACCCTTTTACAGGAGCTATTCTGAACAATTTCTGGGGTGCATGCTGAGATAAATTGCATTAACATGCAATGCACTTTACAAAAGAAATACGAGATCTGCCAGGACACTACAGATAGTTATTCATGTTAAAGCCCAATGCCAGGACTAAAAAAGTAAATAAAAATAAATCCACCCCAGCAGTGAGGTCCCTGGGGTGCATGAAATAAGGTGTTAATACATACCTTACTCCTCCAGCAGGGTCCTTCCAGCATTGCGACTGGTGACTGGTCCCCTGCAGCTTATTCTGTCAGATGCGACCGGCTACTATTCCACTCCAGTACACATACAATACAGGGTTCATGTTCTTTTATTTTATATGATGACAATGGTGATGGTGGCGATCAGTCCTGCAGTGCCTCATGGGTCTTGTAGTTCGACGACAGCTGGAGTACCAAGGTTGCCTACCCCTGCTTTAGCCGGACAGGCTTCTTGGAAACGTAGAGAAAACTATAAAAAGGCATGTGAAAATTAAAAAATGGAATACACTGAATACGATCATATTAACTACATACACTTATCAGAACACAATACTTTTTTCTGATTGTGGATCTTTGTTATCCTTAGACTATATTTTCCATGCCTAAGCAAACACCTGACCATATACAGTAATTTATTCAGGACAGTATGGGGTTGATTTACTAAAACTGGAGAGTGCAAAATCTGGTGCAGCTGTGCATGGCGGCCAATCAACTTCTAACTTCAGCTTGTTCAATTAAGCTTTGACAGAAACAAAAAAAGAAAAAAAACAGGAAGCTGATTTTTTTTTTTTTTTTTTATGAAGTAATTTTTATTGAGGAAAGTTTTGTTTGTGCTACATGAACACACACAAGAACATAAAAAAAAAGCACACAAATCCAGACACCTTATCCTATTAATGCCGATTGGCATTTGACAGTGCATAATAGAAATAATTACAATTATGTTACAATAATTCTTACACAATAATGTGTGAACAAAGCAACAACTTGTAGGCGACGTATCTGTAGTAATGTGAAACTTCTACTGTAAGATTTTGTAATCTTGGTATCATGAATATTGGAATTGCATACTCAACAAGAAGGAAATGTGTCACTCTCATATAAAGTAAATGACTAGGAAAGAAGACCAGGCAAAAAAAAGTAAATAAAGTTATTCAGAACCCACTGAATTCTTTTGGAACACGTACAACTAGGGGCATTCTAGAAACTCTATACCCACACATCTTAAATGTTTTAGTGTTCATTGCCAACATAAACATGCATGTTCACACAATTCAGTCATATATGGTTATGTTTCATTATGTCCCAACCTGCGTTTAAACAACTGTTTTGACTGTGAGTAATGAATGTTTTAAATACATTGTTTGAATGTACATGGGGAGTCCCTGTTTGCTGGTGGCATATGTAGGCACTCCTTCCAGCTTAGTAGTAGCAGCGTAACGGTTGGGTCTTGTTTGTCCCATCTATTTCATCATAGAAAGGAAAATGTTGACCCACAAAATGATGTGTAGGAAGACATTTGTTGGTTCTCACACAGGCTGTTCACTTGAAACTTCAGTGGTTGCCTTGATACTAAAGCAGCTCAGACAAACGTTTGTGGTCCTTTCGTTATGGTCTGTAGCAGTGGTCCTCAACCTCAGTCCTGAAGTACCCCCAACAGGCCATGTTTTCAGGTTTTCCTTGATCTTGCACAGGGGCTTTAAATCAGAGTCAATGGTTTGGTATTTTGGACAGCTATTTTATCTAAGAGAAATTCCCAAAACATGGCCTGTTGGGGCTACTTGAGGACTGATGTTGAGAACCACTGGTCTCTAGAATAATAGACCAGGAAATCTTGTGTAATAACCAGCTTTTCCAAATGTAAAGATTTTTATTGGTTTTCTAAACACGAGCCGAATGGACGACATTGGCCAGTTCAATAAAAACTGACCAACACTCGGCCTGTGTGTATGACATCCAGTCCGACAGATGCCAGCCAAAACCAGCAGTTGGCTCCCGATCAGTCAATAGCTGAAAGCACTGACTGGAGTGTTCTGATGGGGTGCCGCCCCCCTATCAGAACACAAAAGAAAAGCAGGGGAGATAGCTGCACTAACGTTGGATTGTTAGTACAGCCGCTCTGTCCAGAGCTGTCCATTTTTTGGGGTTGAACGGAAAAAAGAACGCATGATGTGTACCAGGCTTTAGTCTATACAGTCAAAAAAGAGAGAATGGCCCCTTTTCATTGCGTTAGGATCTTGCTAATGGTTTAAAAGCTAACACAAAGGGATACCTCAAAGGAAATGATGAATATAAATTGAGCATGTATGCAGATGATGTTCTGATGTTCCTGACAGATCCGTGGTTTCCCTCCCGAATCTCGTTTCAACTTTGAAGATCTTTTATGACCTTACTGCTTTGGGAGTTAACCTCTCCAAGTGTGTAGCCTTACCAATTAACCCCTTCCTGACCAGCCGCCGCAGTTGTACTGCGGCAGGTTGGCTCCCCTGGGCGAACCGACGTAACTGTACAACGTCGCACAACCACACAATTCTCAGTTAAAGAGACGCAGTGCCGTATCGCAAAAAATGGCCTGATCATTGAGCAGCCAAATCTTCTGGGGCTGAAGTGGTTAATCTCTGTCCACCCACCATTGTTGGTATCCGTGATGGATTCAACTTCTCCCTTTTTTCCGTATCGAGCAATTTTTTGCAATTATGGCTATCCTATCATATTTCATTCCTGGGCAGGGTGGTTGCTGTCAACATACCCATTCTCCCCAAATTGCTGTTTTTCTTTAGAGCCCTTCCAATTTATGTCTGTCGTTTCACCAGTAAGACCATTCAATCAGAGATCAATAAATTTGTATGGCAAGGCAAAAGACCACATTTTGGGAAATCACTAGTATATAGACTTCGGTCGCAAGGAGGATCAGATTTGCCCAATCTCTGGCGTTATTACCTTGTGGCCAGATTTGCTCAGTTGGCACAGTGGCATGCACCCTCTACCCACGTACCATGACTAAGATTTGAAATTGCCTCTGTGAATCTGTTTTTACCTCTCTGGGTTACTCTGGTCGAAATCTGTACAGCCCAGTATTCTAACCACATTGAATGAAGTGGTGTGTCACCACTTCATCTTTGGGTACTGTATCTACATCTTTCTAGATAAAACTTTGCATGCTGGATGAAGTAAGATCTGTTTACCCTTAAATCATTGACTAAGGAGTTTCATTTTCTCACCTTCAACAACATTGGGGTTTTCCGCAGTCAGAATTTTCTAAATTTCTGTAGATCAGACACTTCTAAAACTCTCATAACCTGAGGCCAGAGAAGCCTTATTCAGATTTTGAACGTATATGCCTTTCTTCCTTCCTCTAGAGGTAAATATATTTCTAAAGGTGCTATTGACGTGACATTTTTGCCACAAGTCGTTAACAACCCATGCAATCCATACATAAAAAAACAACTAAATAAATAAGTTCAGTAATTAAGTTACTGTATGTATAATAAAATGTAATGACACAGGGAAAAAGTATTGAGCACTTGAATTAAGAGAGGTGCAAAAAGGCATGGAAAGCCAAGACACCAGCTGAAATTTATCAGTAATTAGAAACCAATCCTGCCCCTTATCAGTGCAAATTAATATCAGTTGGTTCAGTCTCAACTGATGGCCTATAAAAAGGCGTCTCATTACCAAGGTGTCACACGAAACAAGAAACATCTCATGATGGGTAAAAGCAAAGAGCTCTCTCAAGACCTTCGCAGCCTTATTGTTGCAAAATATACTGATGGCATTGGTTACAGAAGGATTTATAAACTGGAATGTTCCAGTTAGCACTGTTGGGGCCATAATAAAGAAGTGAAAAAAAAACATAATTTCACTATGAACCAGCCACGACCAGGTGCTCTTCACAATATTTCTGACTGAGAAGTGAAAAGAATTATCAGAAGAGTTGTCTAAGAGCCAAAGACCACTTGTGGAGAGCTTCAGAAAGGCCTGGAATTAGCAGATATAATTGTTTCAAAGAAAACAATAAGTAATGCGCTCAACCGCCTGTATGCACGCTCACCACACAAGACTCCATTGCTGACAAAAAAGCATGTTGAAGCTTGTTTAAAGTTTGCTGCATTTAGACAAGCCTATGAAATACTGTGAGAATATAGTCTGATCAGATGAGACCAAAATTGAACTCTTTGGATGCCATAATACACACCTTGTTTGGAGGTCAAATGGCACTGCAGATCACCCCAAAAACACCCCCCATAACAACAGTGAAGTTTGGAGGTGGGAACATCATGGTGTGGGGCTGTTTTTCAGCATATGGTACTGGCAAACTTCATATCATTGAAGGAAGGATGAATGGAAAAATGTACCAAGACATTCTTGATAAAATTCTGCTGCCATCTACCAGGATGATGAAGATGAAAAGAGGGTGGACAATGATCCCAAACAGAAAGCCAAGGAATCTCCCAGTTGGATTCAAAGAAAGAAATTAAAGCTGCTAGAATGGGCCAGCCAATCACCTGACTTGAATCCAATAGAAAATCTATGGAAAGAACTAAAGATCAGAGCTCATAGAAGAGGCCCACAGAACCTTTACGATTTGAAGACTGTGTGGAAGAATGGGCTAAAATCACACCTGAGCAATGCAAAGCGACTCGTTTCTCTATACAGGAGGCGTCTTGAAGCTGTCATTACCAGCAAAGGATTTTGTACGAAGTAATAAATACATTTCAATTAGCGTGTTCAATACTTTTACCCTGTTCAATACTTATTTTACCTGCTGTATATCGGTGATCTGCATCTTCCGGGTAAATTCTCCTCGATGGTTTAATGTGATTTGGAAACCAATTTGGAATGTTCTGCTAAGTTTGTTTAGAAATGCTTTCCAATATGCACAAGAGTACGCGCTCTATAGCTATTAAAGAAACAACTATTAAACTGCATATAAGATGGTATCTTACCCCTATTAAACTGCATATAAGATGGTATCTTATCCCATTTTCCCAGAGGTTTTGGAGTCTTGCTTTAGGGCAGTGGTTCTCAACTCCTGTCCTCAGGACCCATTAACAGGCCAGATTTTAAGTATTACCTTGGGGAGATGCAGACTGCAATCACTGAGTGGCAAATGATATCACCTGTGATGTATTTCAGTTATCTTGGAAGCCTGGCCTGTTAGTGGGTCCCGAGGACAGGAGTTGAGAACCACTGCTTTAGGGACTGTTCTGATAGGGGCACGTTTCTCCATACCTTCTGAAATTGTAAGTCTTAAAAATGAATTTGGCAGCAAATCAAAGGGATGCAACTGACACTGACTTTACCACTGTGCCTCTTCTTTGCAACATTACCTGATGTACAACCCCCTTGCCAGAGATTAACCTGCACCCTTTTTAGTGCATTTCTATAGCCACTAGTTCTAAACTTGCGCTCCCCCACTGTTTCCTGGTACCAAGTTCTACAAGAGATGGAAGGCATAAAAATTATGGAGAGACTTTAGCATACTATCACCGATATCATGCCAATATTTGAACGTAAATGGGAAAACTGGTTCTCTTATTAAGTGGTCTAGCAGTTTGAGTTGGTTGACAGCGTGGTTGAATGTAATGCTTTAGGATCAGTCGAGGACACTTTTTCGGATATATGTCTGAAAGTAGTTTTGGGTTGCTGATATACTCTAGAATAGCTGAAGTGTGCATATTATTATATTGTGTTTTTTCTGTAGCAATTTTTTCTATTTGGTCTTTCCCAGTTGGGAGAGTAGCTGTTGATTTTTATGAAAACATTTTTTAAGAACTGTGATACATGTTCTCTATATACATTCATGTAATTTCTGCTTTATTTTCGGCTCTGTATGTACAGTAGCATGAGCTCTAATAAAAAATAGTTGATATTAAAAGAAAAAGGTAGAATGACATATTCTGAAGGTCTAGATCAAGGAGCTTACCTTGTATGCACGAGGATCCTTTAGCAATAAAAGTTACAATACACAGTAGTATACTGTAGCATTGACATCAATTCTCAGGTATGGTTGGTAACGTTGAGGTCCATTTGGTATAATGGTAGATATGGCTGCTAAACAGGGGCATATAGATAAAAGTAATCAACCCTCTCATCCAAAATCAGGAAAGGAGCCCAAGGGGGTACATATAGGTGAGTGAAACCAGAAGTAAGAGATGGAGAGAAGATGAAGAAAGAAGAGTGAGGGAGAAGATGGACACAAACCAGAGAAACAATGGGGTGGG